>NW_007930844.1:800571-820823 GCF_000280675.1 Beauveria bassiana ARSEF 2860
TATAGATTAGAAATAAGCTATGATTATAGTAGACTATAGATAGCTTAATTAACTAGCTATTAATATCTATATTTATATCCTTCTTTATAGTCTAGTAACCTTATAAAGTAAATATATCTCTTATATAGATATATAGCTACTACTTACTTACTTTTACTATAATTACACTCTTCTTAGTAGTCTAGTAACTCTATAAAATAAATATACCTCTTATATAAATATATATAACTAATACTTACTTACTCTAAATTGACTAACTATTAATTAACTAGCTGTTGATTTCTATAATCACGCTCTTCTTAGTATAAACGTAAATAGGGCCTAATTTACATCAATAGGGTGTGGATCCGCATTTTTACTACGACACTTAGTGGTCTAGTAACCCTGTGAAGTAAGCGCGCCTCTTATAGATACACGTAGCCACCGCTTACTCGCTCATCATTGACTGACTGTTAATTAACTAGCTGTTGATTAACTGGCTGTTGATTTCTAGGATCACGCCCTTCTTAGTGGTCTAGTGACCCTGTGAAGTAAGCGTGCCTCTTGTGTAGATACAAGTAGCCACCGCTCACTCGCTCCCAATCATCTCTCCTGGAGCTCTGTGTTTCTCCTCTGTAGTCGCTAAAGAAATAGCGCCACAGCTGTTGATTAATGAGACATGGGCATTCTTGCTCACTCCCCATACATCATCAAACAGCATGGCTGACTTCAAATCGGTGCTCAACATCGACGAAAACACAAAATGGAGGATTGAAAGACAGCGCCAGATAGAGCGCCAGGCCAAAAGGGATGCAGACAGACGGCACGCGATGATGCGGCAGCCCTTCCTCGAGGAGCGCCTACTTACAGAGGATAATCCGCCTAACTGCACGCTGGCGGCATTCAAGGAGCCGCGGCTACGCAAGTGTCCATTCAAGTTTGACCAAATATCTCGTGTTGATAAAATTACACAACATCCTGACCAGAACGCTGGCAAGTGTGACGGCGGCCTAGATGGCTGGAATTGGAAAGTCGACTTCGAGGGCGTCACGGGAGGCCCATTTGTCCTGAAGCTGGTATGTCCGAAAATCCCATTAAAGACCCGAATCATTCTCATATTTGGAAGTGAATGGTGCTGTTTGTCCGCCAAAGTTTTGGGACTATGAGCCCCCCGAGCCTCCGTACTATTTTGCCGCCCAGCGCGAGTGCCAAAACGCCGCCCTTCTCCAGCAGATGCACGAGGCCCTACGACCCGAAACCGCCGATAAAGGACCGGTGCGCATACTTCCCGCGCCGGAGGACAGGTCGGAGTGCAGGGCGAACCTGATGGCCTTTTGCGACGAGCAGCGCGCCATCCAAAAGCAGCACCCCAAGCACGAGGATCTCGAAGACGTCACCTCAATGCCTCAGCTGCGCAGGTGCTACGGCTGGATGAAGGTGACGAGCGCGCAGCTAAAGGCCAAGATTCCCCGCAAGCGCTGGCCACCATTTGTCGATTGTGGCAAGGTGGTGCGTGGACTTGATAGGCCCACCAACGAGAAGGAGTACCTGGCCATTGTGTACGAATACATTGAGGAGAGCGAAAATGTGGCCGAGACGATGCAGGAGACGATCAATTTTCTCCACAATGCTGGATTTCACTTCTGCCTGTCCTCCATGTTGCGCAACTGGAAGAATTCGATGCTTGTTGATCATTCGGATATCATCCATGTGGGAGGGAATGGATGGCGCAACGTTAGGCTATTGACGGCAGAGGAACTATTACCGGGGGAGGGACGATGTCGATGAGAGTTTACCGGTTATGTGTCCATGCATTCTGAGTTGTTTGCCTGCTTTTGACATGCATTTACATACAGGAGTTCGCGCAGAATACAGTTATATCTAACAAATAAAAGAACGGCGAAGAAAAGCTACCTTCTGCTTGGCTCACTTGCTGCTCTCGCGGGTTTGCCCGTCATCTTTTTGCGCCAAGAGTCCTGGTCCTTGTGGCCAAATCCTGTCGCACTGATAGCTCTCACTTGTTCGTTGTTACGTTTGTACAAAGTATTTTCACCCCCGTACTCCTACGACCTACTCTCTTACTTCTCGTCGACTGATGGTCCGCTTCTGGCTCATATGTTGCAGCTGTTTCTTCATCAAGAGGACCTGGAATGAAGCATCGCGGTCGCCAAGGCCCAGCTGCCCTCGTTGGAGTCGAGACTGCTGTCGCGTCCTTTGCTCTATCGCTCTATCGCCGACAGCCTGTTTTGCTCAGGTAATTTTATGATGTGCAGCCCCCGGTGCTTGTCTAGGTCTTGAACGCCTAGTGGCTTATCCCAATGGTGTGGCCAGCTAGTGTGTTCTGCTCTCCTCCTTCATTCACTGCATGGCCTTTCTTGATTCGTTACACCATTCTTCTATTTCACTGCATGGCTTTCGTAGCGTCTGACCGCTTGCTGCTTGCCACACTACCTCTCTAGATGCAACAACGAGGGGCTGCTTAAGGGTAAGAGGAATTGAGGCGTGGTGTTGAAAGCTGGCAGAAGATTGCTCTTTGACTGGACTCTGATTGACTGTATTAACAAATACGCCGTATGTAGTAGCCAGGCTAGGAGAAATTAGTTTTAAAAGGGCTTATTTGATTGTCAACCTGACTGAGAGCAGCCGACTGATTTGTGGCCAGCCGGCTGTCTATTGGACCAACGGGGTAAGGGACAGGTGAAACCATAGAAGAGTAATGCCAGAATTAATAGTCAATTTCGTGCCTAGAGGGCTTCCTCGTTAAAACAGTGATGATACAGTAGTACATGTCTTGGCGCCAGGGTGATCCAGCCTAAAGGCGCACAATTCAAAATAGCAATCTGGCACGTGGACCAAAGCTAGAAGCTCGAGCAAGCAGGGAAAATGATAGAAACAGTCACCTAAGACGAGTGGCCGCTCTCAGACGAATCGGTCTTGGAGAGATCATCGCCGTTTTCCTCCTCTTCAACGAGGGGACCGTGGACAGACTCTTCGAAGACAGGCTCAGTGTCAATAACCTCAAATTTGGTCCTAAAGTCTTTGCCATGGTGTGACACGGTACTGCTGTTGGAGCGACGACGAGCATTGGTGAAGGTGAAGTCCTCGTCGGCAATCTCTTCATGAAAGGTACCCCTGATGGCTTGTTAGTGGTGATTGATGGAACATTGCTTACAATTGAGCAAGCATGTTGAATGAGGTAAAGCCAAGAAGCGTAGTTCACTTACCAATTGCCTTTGCCAGCGCCGTCCTTTTTGATCTTTTTGGGATCGACGTCGGCGTAGCCACTCTTGGCAAAGTATCGGGGCAGATGCTCAACTGGGAGGGCGGTGCCTTCGGCGAGACCCTTGTGATCGCGATCGTTGGCCTTGTGGGAGCGGGTCACTGGATATTGTTAGCACTGCTTTTTGTACGCATAGACGGGAAGTGAATTGTTGATGGTAAAGGATGGCTTACTGATGGCGGTTGAGTGTAAGTGCAATGCAGTGTATCGGAACTAGATACGATTGATCAAGGACGATGGGCAGCCAAAGGTGATGAATTGGCTGTGCTCAGATGGCAGAAGTATTTCAAGAGGATGAAAGAGCTTTGCAATGGGGAGAAATTGCAAAGTCAATGGGAGGTGGATGGCTCAACAAAACAAGACGGCGATGCGAGCTGGGGTGATGATTTGCAGAGAAGAGTATGCGGGAGAGGGCCAAGTGGTTGGAGTAGAGTCAATGTACAAGGCGCAAATGGAAGTGTTGATGGGATGATGAACTGGGAGGTGATGGATTGTTGATGAAAGAAGACATAAAAATCAAGATGGATGATGAAGGTGAGAGGGAGGAGGGGTCGGATGAGAACTAATTATAAGTGATGGGACAGAGGAGACAGATGGCAGAGAAGGACCTAGATAGGTAGCTGGAGCGCCGAGATGAGGAGACGCCTCCTGACTGGTCCAGAATGAAGAGAGTCAGTCAGAGCTGTCGTCACGCGAGCTTTGCGCATCGAATGAGCGAGGGGGGCGGGGAGGGGTGAGGGGAGCCAAGTAAACCGTTAGCAGGGAGCAGTGGTATGGTGTGGCGGCGAGAGTTATGAGGGTACCTTGGCCAGGCATGTACCTTGCGGCAGCAGAACAAACCATAGCTGTACCTACCAAAACAAGGGTAGTTGGAGAGCAGCTAAAAAGAACTTGGCGCATTATTACCGTGGGGTCCGAAATCAAATAAGACCAAAAATAATAAAGCTACTTGTCCCTGCGGTGACGATACTATGGCTCGGCCATGTCGCATCGCGTGACCTGACGCAACAAGCACCTGGTGCCCTCTGCCCACCCAAACGGAACCCAGCCAGGAATAAAGAGAAAAAAGAGGGGCCCGGCCCATTGGGACTGACGGCGGGTACATGACTGCGCGCATATCCTGCTTTTGCCTTGCTCTCTACGCAAGTGATGGCGCGAATTGCGCAACTTTACCTGGCTTCTAGAATTCATCCAATTGATCCCAGAAACATAAAACACAATTGATCGCGAACTGGCGCAGGCTTGTCGACTCCGCCACGCTGTTTCCGGCACGACGCTATTTTGCGGGGGTGGGCACCGCTACTGTGAGGGAAAGCGGGGTCTTGCCAGGTTGCTGGCAGCTGCAGGTGTGCAGCACAGTGCCGGCCACGCAACCACGGTACGACAAGTGCATGGGGATCGGCTTGCTTGCTTGCTTGCCTGCGACATGATTTGCATTGCAACATGCAGCGAACGCTCCAACTTGTAAATGACTGCCAATTTAATCGACGCAGAATAAAATAGTACATGCATCAAATTTCGACGAGCATTGTTTACCCGTGTTTGCCCGTGCGCTTCAAACACCTTTACTCCCCATTCCCCATCATCAGAGACTCGGTCCACGCGCCAGCCTCACAGTGGATATCGCATCGGCCTACACCGTCTAAGCCCATGCAGGGACACACAAGCAAGTGGAGCACAAACACTTGCAAACGCAGCATCACCGACTCCGGAGCTCTTCTGCTGTTGGTTTGCATTCTGCAAACCATCTCTTGATGACGTCGCATCACAACGTCCAGCTTGCAACAAAGCCAATTCCATCATGGCAGTATGCCGATGCCGCAAGCCATGAAACCCGTGATAGTTCGCCATGTTCTTCAGTCCGTCAACAAATTGCACCCCACTAGACCAGCTTGTGATTCATATGGAGCCGTGAGTTGGGGCATCCGATTTCGCCATTATACGGATAAAATCAAGCAAAGCGTTTCGACCACCGTCTTTTACATGCTAGCAAGTTGCAAAACGACATCTAATGAATGCTGCAGAACTATGGTAATTCCCCGTACTCATCGCGGCAGATACATCAGCGTCATGTCGTAAAAACGTCATTCTTGTCCATGACGACGAAGCACCTAATATCAGCACTCATCTTGCATCATCTTGCTATTCTGATGAACCCAATCTCTTTCACGTCCCTTCCCAATCCCTCTTTACCGCCCATGACCGCTTCTTCGCCACAAAGGACACGGTATCCCTTTGTCCTGGGTCACCCTGCCTCGTCCCTCCTGTGCGAGTCACTGCCCCGCGTCACCATCATTCTCCTCCCAACAACTATTTAGCCCCATCTCACCTTTCGGAGAATATTCTAGAGTCACACACATGTCAACGTCTGTCTTCCACCCTCCTGCAGCCTACTGTCTCTCCGATTGCGCAACACCCCCTGGCCAACGCTAAGAAACCACATGCCCGCATGATCGCGAGACCCGCCTCCCGATCTGCCTCGCCCTCGAAGCGATCCACTTGCGGCCCTGGATTCCTGCACCAAGCTGCATCCACTCTCTTTTTACAAGGTACAGCAGTACCGACCGAGCCCCTGCTGGTCAAGTTCCAGTTCATGCACGTCGGCGACTGCGGTGTTACGACTCCAGCCAGCTTCATCGTCTGCATCTCGGACTCCTTTGCGCTCAACGACGGCCCTCCGAGACTACCTCTGTCACATCTTTTTTCTCACCTTTACTTGAAATCGCGCATCGTGAGAATTTAAGTAGACACACGTTACATCCTGTGAATTTTATAGTACCATTGCCCAACGCCAACAAATTCAAAGCTCTCACCCTATTTTCAACGCTCAATTGCATCTATCTTGTTTGCTTTTCTCGGTGAATGTTCTCAAGCCTCAGGCTCCTAAGCCCGATGCCGGTCGTGGCAGCTCGCGCCTCAAATAATAGGTAATAATGGCAGACATGTAAAAGATCATGTGTGATATAACAGTAAAATGCCTCTTTGCTCTCCTCCTATTCCACCCATTGTCAATCTCCACTTCTTCAAGCTTCCCTCCACCGGTCTCATCTCGTTCCCATTCTCGAAAACTCGTTTTGATACCGCAACTTGAACCCATTGCACAGGGCGCGCATGTCAGGGTATTGGTAGCCCTTGAGCTCGAAACCTTGCGGAATCACTCGGATGGGGATACCAATCACATTGGCTGTGCGGCTGGCCTTGAAGCATAGCCAAAAGTAACCAGAGTGTTTCGTGTCAATGCAGAATGCATACGCTGACCGGTTGGGGTTCGCATCAATGTACGTAGTGAGCCATTTTTCTGTTACGCGTTAACTTAACATACAACCCAGAAAAGAAAAGAAAATTAAACCTACCAGTCTCGCTACGCGAGCGGTTCTGATACTTGTCGTGACGCATCATCTCATCTACCTTGCGAGCCATCGCCTTAACGTGGTCCACAATCAATTCGTCCAGATCGCTATATGTGTACCGCCCACCGATTCGCAACAGCTTGCCCACCGAAAACTCATTCTCCTTTTGCATCTCCAATACATCGATGTGCTGGTACACGTTGTCTGCGACCTTCCAAGTAATGGCCAGATGGTCGTTTCCTTTCGATGATGGTCGAATGATGACTTCGCCAGGTGCTTGCGATCCCAAAAACTCCTCTGCCTGCAGACCATTGAACGGCTTGAAGTTGGGGTGCTTGACAACACGTTGCGTGCGTCCAGTGGTCTTGTCTTTTTCTTTCAGCTCCTCCTTGTCCGCAGCCTCTTGGGCATAGTCCCATCCGTCGCGTCCATGGTTGATCGGTCGCTTGTAGGGAATCCGAAGAGCATCCTCTCGCATGGAAAGCTTGGCAGAAAACGCCTTGTAGTCCAATTCTAGAATCTTAGCCCGCGTTGTTTGGCCCACACTCAGCACGTCCTTGACAGAAGGCCGGCTGGTCACCTCGTGAGCCTCTGCCCTACCCTCGATACCGCAGTCGAGCTTGGCAATGGCAAAGTCATCTCTGGCCACGCGAATGTTGACAGGTACAATCATGCCTTCGCAAAGTGTCTGCTTGGTCTCGCCAGTAAAAATGGTAAAGATTTCTGATTGCGTCAACGGCGCAAAGCTTCTTCTCAGCTCTTCGTACTCTGCCTGAAGCTCAGCACTGATAGCCTCGAGAGTGGCACGCTTTCGCTGGTTGAAGTTGCGCAACAGCTGATCGGCATACTCATCCAGAACCAGCTCATTGACTCTCTCTTGTTCGCCCTGCTTGAAAAGCTTGCGCACAATAGCGCCCGGGCCATTTTCATCAATCTCAGCTTTGACATCTTCCTCGTCGAGTTCCAAAGCATCGGCAGCCATTTTGCGACCAAGCTCATAGTCTTCTGGATGGACACGAGTATTGTCCAGAGGATCAGAGGCAGGATTCGTCGCGTCGTAATCAATGTATAAGAAACTAGCACAGTTGTTCCACACGCGAGGACCAACAACGGGGAGCTTCCGGCTTTCGGGGTCACCGACAAGCTCTTCTCTTGTATTCACCGAACCACCGTTGGCATTGATGGCCTTGATCACACTGGTGGCCTTGCGCGGCCCAAGACCGGCAATAAAGGGGAGCAGGTTCGCAGTGTACGTGTCAACCATGGCATCGTTGATGTTGACGCCGACCATGTTGACAGTGTCCACCATTGCTGACTCCAGATATTTGGCAACCTTGTCCTGTGGCAGCAGGTGCTGACAAGGGTGGAAAGAGAGAGAGCTCACATCCTTGCCCAGCGCAGCGTACTCCTTCATGGGGTTCTGCATATACCGGGCTAGGGCAACGCAATATCTGGTGACTGGGTTGAGCGAAGGGTGCTCGGCGAGGGCGCGCGGGCTATCCTTGTATAGTCTGGCAACCTCATCATCAACAACCATGACTTCTAATTGCTCAGTTCGATAATCATTGGTTTCGGGGTCTTCAAATTCCGGTCCCATAAGAGCCTTTTCGCTGACAAGACTTTCCAAGTCGCGAACGAGCTTGTGGGTGTCGCACGACCAGCCACTGACAGCAATAACATCGGGGCGACGGCGGTTGACCAGTTCCACGAAAGCGTCGCGCTGGTTCTCGTCTCGCCCCAAATTAGAGAATTTGCCCTGTTCCAACACGCGACCATCTTCGGGAACCCAGGCCCAGCATATGGGGTCACGCGCTGGGTCGCCCATACCGTTGGAAAGCGCAAGCACGCGCGGCGGTGTTCCCAGAACCATACCCTTGGGCTTGTAGGGCGCCTGATCTAGCTTCCTGTAGTAGTCTTGACGGACCATCTTGAGCACTTCGTCTTGGCAAAAGGTGCGAATGACCTCCTTGATATTTTTGGCAATGGCTTTCTCCAGCTTAGGATAAGCCGCATCCAAGACTTTCTTGCGCTCCTCCCGCCACTGCTCGGCACGGTCACTGAAATTCTCCGACTCGAATGCCTGGTACAGTTGCTTGCGGAAATCGAAGCGAGACGGCATGATGAGCTTAATCTCGATGAGACCCTCCTCCTCCGCTCGCATCATCTTGAGGAAAATGTCAGGCTGATGCACCAGATCGGCAATTGTTTGATTTTGCAAGTACTTGATTTCGTAGTATGGGTGAGTATCATCAATCTTGCGAAGACCCTTGTCCGTGCGGCGACAGCTGATTTCGGCAAGCTGATAGTACGAGTTGCGGAAGTACTTCCTCATGCGAGGGCTAGCATAGAGTTCTTCCGCGTACATTTGTCTGGCTGCATTGATGACCTGGTCGCCAGTGTTGAAGTTGTCATCAATTAGGCTGTCGGCAAGGTCCATGGGGTATTGCGAGTCGTCATCAGGCGTCACCTTTTTGCCCTGACGAAGAGCGTTCTTGGCTAACTGATCGGCTGAGATGCCATAAGCCTTGACAAAGTAGTAAGCCTTGCCATTGCGAACACGATCCAGAAGACTGCTCTTGGAGCCAGGCTTCTTCATCTGAGCAACATTGCCAGCCATGACCACCAGATCCTTGAGCTTGGGGCCGTACTGGAATTGAAGATAGTCTTGCAAGTCTTGTAGCTCCTCCATAGTGATCGCCTCAGGCATCATGTCTTGAACCATTTGATCTTCGACCTCTAATGACTTGAGGTTGTCAAATGTTTTTTCTAGCGCATTCTTCTTTTCGATGAATGACCGAAACTTGATGTCGAGTTCTAGAATTCGCCAAAGGTCATCCTGATTTAGCAGCTTGTCGGATTGAATGTTATAGTCAGGACCGTCCGGATCATCGTGTGCTGACTTGCGAATCTTTTTGGAGTGAAGTAGATAGTCTTTGCGATGCTGGAAAACGAAGGGGACTTCCACCTCATCGACAACGAAGAACTCTAAAACCTTGCCAACTGCTTTACCGAAAGGCGCCTGTAGTTCTGGAGATAGGCCCTTCTTGGGCCACAGTTGGTTACTGATCCATTTGGCCTCGTCACGAAATTGCTCAGCTGTGAGCTGAAGGTTCTTAAACGGCTTGCGCTCCAGCTGGAATCGCTCGGGTTCGTCGGTAAAGCGAATCTGGTTATCTTCGTCGGTCAGAAGCTTCTCCTTGAGCTGCGAAGGCTCAAAGACGTCCTTGAGCTCGATGCCCTGTTGGTCTCGTTCGCGCTCCTCCTCTTCGTCTTCCATCTGGAGAGCCCAGTCATAATCTTCGCCATTGCCAAAGATGGCTTCCATGTCATCCAAGGCTTCTTTGTCAAGGCCAGTAGTATCGACGATTCCAGATACGCCCCGGTCCTTGGAGCGGGCGACCTCAACATCCTCCTGAGCGCGCTCGCGCTCGTCATCATCCTCAGGGTAATCGTCCTCGATGAAGTCGTCAAACTCGTCGGCTTGAGAACGGAAGTTAGGTCGATAGCCTCGTTGATCACCAGCTTCGTCATCTTCATCGTTGAAAATGTCTTCGAGTCCCGCGGGTCTGTTTACATCGCCATCGCCACGATGGCCACGCTTTAAGCGCTTGAATTTGGACTGCGCTGCGTTAGCTAACTGGGATGATGCCAGAATCCCTTCCTTACCTGCGACTGTGATTTTGGCTGTTCGCCGTACTGCTCTCCGACAAGATCATAATCATCCTCGTCCAATTGCTCTTCTTCTTCGCGATCGCGCTCGCGATGTTCGCGTTTCCTCTTGATGGGTCGATCTTCGTCGTCGTCGCCACCATCTTCTTCTTCATCTTCGTCCTCGACAATGAAGCCTTCCCGAATCTATATCTCTGTTAGCAAATGAATAATCACAGAGCCAGTGCGCACTAACTTTGCGCGCTTCCTCCTCATCATCATCGTCCTCCTCTTCCTCGGAGGAATCGTCGAAATCTTGAGGTCGAACGCTTTTGCGCTGGCCGCCGGTTCCTTCGTCAAACGACTCGTCATCCTCCTCGTCATCGAGCTCTGCCTCGGCAGAGATCAGATCGCGCATACTGGTGCTCATCTTGGCGGCCGATGCTTGCTGCCCGAAAGAGTTGCTGGTGGCTCGGCGCGATTCGCAGTAGGGCCTCGATTCGAGGAAGGCAATCGAGACGCAGATGAGTGGGAATCGAAAAGGATGTCAAGAACCTCCTCGGATATTCCCTACAGATGCCGTTTTGCTGCGCGACCTCCTCCGTGCAACGTATAATTTTTTTCTCGAGATTGCTTGTTGAAGCTACCAGTGCCCGTGTCGCGCTGCACGCAAGGGTGATGGTTGGCTGGAAATATCATGTTCCGGGGCAGATGCTTACGTAAGACAGGTGCGTACTGGACGTTGAAGATTTGGCGTTGAGCATTGAGCAAACAGGATTAATCATGCAAATCCATAATGAATCTAAAAGAATTTTTGCGAATTGAAAACTTCTCTGCTCTTTCAATAGCGTTATATGCCGTGTTTCCTATCTCATGGCAAAGATGGTAAAGATGACGTTTTGATGTGAGAGTTTTTTAGACAGTGCAGCCCGGTAATGAGCGTTATCTGGTGAGGGTTGTTCTGCGATTTCGACCACAAGGTAGCGGTATGGCGGGATATTGGACTTTCCAAAAGAGGAATGTATGCAGTGGTGTAACGCGCTTGTGCTGAATATTGCAATGGTTTCTCACGATGGTCTCGCAGTATCGCAATAGCCCTTTGACTCAAGCGGGCACCGATAGCAAAGGCAGCCATAACTAGATGGGACTCTTTGATTCAAGCCAAGTGCCAGTACAGTACCGTCTATCAACTAATATTGCCAGGCACATGACAATGCTATGCACACAACACTCTGTAACACCAGAGGCGGTTGCAACAAGGGACAGCCAGTAATATTCGAAAGCGGCATCTAGCATGGACCACCACTTGACCACGAAATGCCCCTGACGAAGGAGTTTTGGGCGAATTCGGTGTGCCGCTCGAGCCCCCTAGCATCCCCCGCTATTGGGCTTGGCTTGGGGGAGTTTGGGCGGTTAAGCCTCTGAAGGTACAGTGGGCCTTGAGTAGGTAAGTAAGTACCTTACCTAGCAGTTGATGGCATGCTGATAACGTGATATCTGTACCGTTACCTAGTAGTTATAAAGCCTGAGTGGTCCTCGAGACGTCCAAGGAAGATACCCAACAGTCGGCCATTGCTGTCTCTCTAAAGGTGACGGATAATCCCGTGCAACAATCCAGTTAGTAGTTCGCTGTGAAATACCAACCTACCTTACTTAGGTAGGTACCTACCTACCTACCTAGCAGGTGGGTACCAAAAAACATGGCCGCTCTCTGGCCTTGACAGTAATATTACCACCTAAAAAGAAACTACTATAGTTAATTCTAGATAAATCTAACAAGTCTTAAAATAAATATATAAAGACTTATACTAAAGAAGACTTATATTATAGAAAATATAAGTAAATAATAAATTATAGCCTTTAGAATTCCTTATTTTAAAATATATAGAATTTTTTCTAATTATATTAAGTATTATTATCTTCTTTTTAGGCTAATATAAAGTTATAATATTTATTTATAAAATTATATAAGGCTAGAATAAAGTGTAAATAAGTTATATATATTTTTATATATTTATTATATATTTTATTAATAATTATATAGTGGTATTATAAAAAAGGCTAAAAAGCGGCCATGTTTTTTGGTACCCGCGTGCCTAGGTACCTACGGCTTCCGACCCCACCTCTCTACAGTGGCGACCATCACCTGATGGTACCTAGTTCGTTCCTTCGCGCCGTGCAGCAGCCCAACGTCAAATCATTTCCAGGCAGTAAAAGTTCTCTTCGTCATTGCTCATCAAGCTGCTCTAGGCTTGTAGACACTGCCAACATAACACCTCGCCCTCTTCCACCTGTTTGCTTGTGCCCATCGCCCCTGTCACACTCCAAGCGCCTACTACCTCTTCTACCCCACAGCTCGACATTCCCCCCTCGATAACCTACGTCGTGTCCCACGTTTAGCAGGGCTTTGTCCTCACCACAGTCGCCATCTGACTCGAGTTGGGAGATGAGCCTCCGACTAGTCTGACCTTTACTGTCTCCTTCAACATACTTGAATTCGCCTTCATTCCTTCCTACACACGACCTCCGCGCGTCAGCTTCCGTCACCATGGCCGACCCGTTTGCCCCGCGCTCGATGAAGCGCAAAAACGTAAAGGGGCTTGCTCTTACACCTGCCGCACCAAAACCACCTCCTACGGCCGAGAACCGCCCAGACTTTGATGGAGCCGGTGATGGGACCAGCAAAGATGGCCAGCTCGAGATTGGCATCGAATACAAGCTCGATCTGCGACCCGAAGATCTCGAGATTGTCAAAGAGCTCGGCTCCGGAAACGGCGGCACTGTGAGCAAGGTGAAGCACTTGACTACGGGCACCGTCATGGCTCGCAAAGTATGTTTATAATACGCCAGCTTTCCGAACTTCCACTAATTAAGGTAAAGGTTATTCATGTCGATGCCAAGAAAGAGATGCGCAGACAAATCATCCGAGAACTACAGATTATGCACAACTGTCATTCCGACTACATCGTCAACTTTTATGGCGCATTCTTGAACAGCAACAACGATGTCATCATGTGCATGGAATATATGGACGTAGGGTGAGTTACCTCAAATTGCATACTTTTTTAGTATGCGCTTCTGATCTTGTGCAGCTCTTTGGACCGCGTCTCTAAAGTTTTCGGCCCTGTTCGAGTCGACGTCCTCGGAAAAATCGCCGAAGCTACTCTTGGCGGCCTGACCTATCTCTATACGAAACATCATATCATGCATCGGGACATTAAGCCGTCCAACATTCTCGTCAACTCTCGCGGATCTATCAAACTTTGCGATTTTGGTGTCTCTGGAGAGCTTATCAATTCGATCGCCGATACCTTTGTTGGCACATCAACGTACATGGCCCCCGAGAGAATTCAAGGTGAACGCTACACTGTCAAGTCAGACGTCTGGAGCTTTGGTCTTTCAATTATGGAACTTGCCATTGGTAAATTCCCATTCGGCTCTAATGAGCAGCTTTCAGACGAAGACTGTGCTCCGGCCGGTATTCTTGATTTGCTGCAGCAAATCGTTCATGAACCGGCCCCAAAGTTGCCCAAGAGTGATGCTTTCCCCAGCATTCTCGAAGATATGATTCAAAAGTGTCTGTTCAAGGAGCCAGAGCGACGGCCTACACCACAAGATCTCTTTGTAAGTCACTACTAGTTTTGATATCGCGATCTTGCTACTGATAGTTTCAGGACCGCGACGCGTTCGTACAAGCCGCTAAAAGAACTCCTGTTGACCTTCGCGAATGGGCTGTGGGCATGATGGAGCGCGATAACCGCAAGTCTCACCTGGCTCCTCAGCTATCACCTTCCACACAGGACTTGCTCCGATCCAGCGACTCGCCCACATACAACAACGGGTCTGACGAGAGAAAATCGCACACGCCAACGTCGGGTGAAATTCCCATTGGCGGTGCCGGTATTGTTACTCCGCGCGACCATGCAAATGGTACTGGCCGAAGCCCCTCCAGAAATGGCTACACCAGCAATGCTAAGCCACCAGTGTCTGCTCACCCTGGCCTGGGTCCTCGCTACGCATCCGAGTCTGGCCATATTCCGGGCGGATATACCGACACGCGAGGCCCAGCTAGTGCCAACGCCGCGACTTTCAGTCTTCCCGTCCGGCCTGCGCCTCCATCAGGGCCACTTCCTCCCGCGCCAGTTCGACGAAATACTCCAGACGCCCCGCCACGGGAAAATCGTCGTCAAGCAACATTCGGTCTGCCTCCTAACCCAAGCTCTGGCTATGGAGTATGAGGGGGCGCTAGCAAGGACGCATTTGACATTTTACGTTTTATCTTCTTTTCTCTTCTCTCCTTTCTGAATTTACAAGCTAGTCATTTCAACATTTGAGATTTTGCCTGCGTGCAAAGTTCATCTTTCTTTCGTTCCCTCAAGCATTGTACGGCGCAGCACACATAACGATATCCCTCGCGGAAACTAGAGAAACAATTGAGCAATAAAGCAAATGGAGGAAAGGGGGGATGATGGGTTGCGTTGCAGCTTTTGTTTTCTTCAGACATGGGCCACAAGGCAATCCCAGATAGAATGCGCAGCCAGTCACAATCCTGCTCTTTTTCTGTGGCCCTTTTCTCGATCATGACACATGCGATGCCAGTGAATCGGAGGCTGTGAATCAAGGTGCTTTATCTATGCAAATATTTAGGCTAATAACACCATCTATACGGCTAGTTGGTCGCAGTGCTGCGACCCTAGAAACCGTTTTCTAGAATGTCCACAAGCTCGTCTAGGCGACTAATGACCAAGTCCGTATGTGCGTGCTCGACAAGCTCCCTGTTGGCGTCATTCACGAGCAGGACCGTCGTCGCGCCCGCCGTCCTCCCCGCCGTCATGTCGTCGATGGAGTCGCCAACCATGATGAGCCCCGTTGCGTCCGCGCTCACCGGCGCACTGTCGTTGTCGCGCTGCCGTCGCCGCTCCCACTGCTGGGCAATGTGCAGGATGCCAGCGGGCGAGGGTTTGGGGGGCTGAAAGTCGCGCGTGATGACGGGCGCAAACGTCGTGTAGGCGAGGAACTTGGCCAGAAGGTGGTCAACGGGTACGTTGAAGTTGCGGGTGCAAATGGCCTTGGGGACGCCGCGCGCGTCGAGGTACCGCATGAGGACGTCGAGGCCCGGCTGCGGCGTCTGCTTGGCCATGGCGGCGCGCTCGATGCCCTGGACGGCGGCGTGCGCCGCGGGCTGCTCCGCGGCGGGGAGCGAGTTCATGTGGTCGATGATGTCGACAGCCTTAGTGATGCCAAGGGCGGCACGCATCTCGCCAAACATGTAATTTTGGGGTTCACTGAATGAGATTAGTGTCGAAGGTCTTACATGCGTGTGAGTGCATTCGTCAGGACATTTGCCGAAGAGAGGGGGCGTGTGTGGGGGGCCACATACCAAAGAGTTCCGTCCATGTCGAATACGATGCCCTGCAGCTTGGGTGCATCGGAAGAGCTCCCGGGCTTGAGAGGCGCGAATCGTTTGGGTGAGTCGGAGGCAGCCATCGTTGCTAGGAAGCGGCGCATGTAGACAACTGCGCATGAGACTTGTGACGGGGCGTCGATGAGCCTTTTATGCAGCAAAATGTTGCTTCCGTGCCTTGAATCTCGGCTGGGTGCACGTGCAAACAAGCCCTATCTTGTCTCGGGAAAGAGCAGATGGTAGCACAGTGTCCGACAGATTGAATGTAAATGAGAGATTGAAGCAATATGCACGAGCAGATTTCGGGAAAGGGACCAAGGGCGTACTACAGAAACAAAGGTGGGGACAGACGAACCAACTTCGAAGTCGTGAGAGACCGAAGCAGCTATTTGAGGATCTGTTGAAAACATAACTTACAGTGAGAAGTATGGCTTTGTAATTCAAATATTATATTATCGGGCCGAATATATCTAAGTGCAACTTGTGCGATATGTTTGTGCCATTTAATCTGCATGGCGGTCAATGTTGTTTCCGATGGGCCCTGGGGAAGACCCATCAGATTAGAGATGAGAAGCCTAGAAATGGTCCTGCAATGCATTAAATAGTATGCTACCGCTGCTTGTCAGTATCCCCGAAAACCTACGAGATTTGTAATTAACTATTCGAAGCTTGCGGGTAGCAGGAGTAGCCATTGTTCGCGAAGCTGCTGTATCTTACCAATCGGCTTCCCCAAAGCCCAGCTCAGGAGAGTCATGAATCACTGATGCACCGATCCGATCCGAGATTAACCTGGTCTGGCGGAGCTCATACATGATCTCGCCAAGATGGTATCCGAGCCTATATCCTGATGGGTGGCGATGTCCTCGAGATAACTAAAAGAATCAAGAACTGAACTGTCGATCCTAGCCTGAAAATTGTAGTGGCTTCACAAACTTTTTATGTTCAGACAATCGAGAATCAGACTGCAAGGTTGGCACATGAGGTGATTGGTTTTTTTTTTTTTTTTGGGTTAAATCAGGTTGCATGCACCATTGACTGTTAGGTGATGCAGCACGTTGAGGATTTGCGAGGCGTGAGGTAGCAGCCACCACTTTGCCAACTCATCACTATCCTTAAAACTTAGTGGAAAAAAAACCCCCTTTTTTTGGTGAGCACACCCTAGTTGCTTGGGATGCAGTAACAATGCTTCTCAGCGTAGTACTTTTGACTCGGTTTTCGGCAACATAGCGCCGCCCTCCACACGGCTGGACCAGCATCGGGAGCTACCACGCCGAGGAGCAAGCAGAATGTGACGAGTAGGACGTAATAATCAGCAGTTATATGCTTACCAAGCCATCTTGTCTAAGCGGTGTCCTACTGTACAATTTATTGATTTTCTGCTCCGAATACAAATAGGCCAAAAAACAAAACAGATGCGGCCCGGCGAAATGTGTGTAGTCCCGAATGTGTGTACTCATCCCAGTGCTTGAGTCATCGCGGAGGGTGATTATGACAAGCAGGACAAAAAATGGAACCGCTAGAGGCTTCTGGGATAATAACGTGGCACTGGATAGGTACACACCCGCCCTTTCAAGGGACGTCAAAGTCACTCCAGTGTCAGTGGTGGCGAAAGTATTGCCGATCTTGTTGGTAATAAGGCATCAAGCCAATCACCGCGTCCTCAGACCAGTTGACAGCAAAAAGCTTCATCAATTCATCAGATCCACGGCATGTGCTGGGAAATTCCCCGCCTTGCCCTGCGACAAAGGTTCAGGGCAGCCTTGCGCTAGGTAGGCGGCGAAAACACCCCAGCACCCCCCCCCCCCTTCCCTCCCCAATCACGGCAAACGGAATCGTTGAGTCGTTGTTTACCCGTACAACTAGTTCCAAGATTAACGATGCTGTCAAGCAACCACTTGTGGCTTTGTTTGGCGCACTTGGAAGGAAGAGACTGGCTCGATTGGTAAATGATTAGCGCAGCTGCCAGATTTCGTTTTGTCGCCACCCACCAAATCGGTCTGATGTCGTCATTCACAATCCAATTTCACAGCCCTGTAAATACGGAGCATTAACCGACTTCTTCCAAATCCGCTTGTCAATTCTCACACTGTCTAGACCTGTCTTGACCTGTCTTGATCTATCTTGATCCAAGTGGGCGATTGCACAGTCGCAAACCATGTCCAGCCGGCAACAAGTACAGGTTGCGTGCCAGCGATGCCGCCAGCGTCGAGCAAAGGTGTGTCTTCTCTACCGCCAGCAATAGTGACTCAGCTCCCAGAATAGTCATGCGCGACTCCTTTCAGGGTATCCCTTTCTCTATAATGCGGTTGCAGACTCTGCCGTCCCCCATGTGCGACAGTGTTGCTGACGTTGGACCGGACCATAGTGCAGTGGCGAGCAGCCATGCCTCAGGTGCGAGCAACGTGGCGAAACATGCGAGTACAAGAAACGCGAATGGCTGTCCAAGGGCGATTTGCGCGCCGAAATTGGGCGCCTTCGGCAGGGCATCGACAAGTCCACTTCTTCGCGAGGCCAGGATCCGCGCAACGACTCCGGCGCAGACGAGAGCGCCTTACTGAGCTGGATAAAAGAAGTCAAGTCACCCGAAGACGGTCCTAGCGGTTCTCTCTCTGCAGGAGATGCCAAAGCCTTTTCAGGCGACTCGGCTCCGGGACGAGCAGGCGCCTCACCCATTCTGACCAGCACCTCGGTCAGCTCATCCTCGTGCTTTGAACAGCTGCTTTCTTGGAGATCCTGTCATCCTACATTTGATCAACGGAATCAAGAGAGGTCTACTTCGACTAGGAAAGCAGGTCGAGAGTTGACATTGCCGTCCGCTCCTCTCGATGCGTACGCCAGGTCGACAGACATGGATCCATGGACTCAGGTCGGGTGGACTCGCGCCCATATCCGGCACCTTTTCGATGTTCTGGTCACCTGGGATAGCATTTCTCTCTGTATACTAAGCAAAAAGCAGTTTCTGCAAGACTATGAGACCGGTTCGTTACGGTTCTGCTCTTCTGCGCTCGTCCATGCAGTACTGGCGGTCTCTACACGGCTCATGAACGAGGTAAGGGATGATGCACATATTTTACCAACGGGGTGGCTCGGAAGCCATTATTTCCTGCAAAAGGCAAATTCCACACTTAAAGCACAAGGTTCAGTCGATAGCCTTCCCGACATTCAGTCTTTGGGCATGCTTGCCCTCTACCACATCCGCTGTGGCCAGGAGAAGGAAGCAAGGCAGCTCGCCGAATCGTGTTCAGCACGCATACAGTCTCTCTGCGTCAGAGAGTCTGTTTTAAATGCACCTGACGCCGAGTATGCCAAGGTACGGGCTGCAACCTATTGCGGCGCAATTTCTTTACTCAGGTATATTTCATTAAATTCCCTGCTACTATTACCACACGTCTGATGTCCATGCCAGGATGCTTAATTTGACAACTGGAGTGGTTTTCAACGATTCTCAACAGTCACAAGAAGATTCATTTGTTCTGGATCAGCTCCCATGCAATGGCGCTGGGATAAACTCGATAAGCCTAGGTATGCCACAGCAATTGACGAAAATATCAATATCACAGGATTTCTAATTGAGTAGATTTAACTTACGATACTGCGATGACTTTGCAACTTGCGAACCCCCAAATACTCTTTGTCAAGATGTTTCAGCTCACCGAGTGGGTATACAAGGTCATCGTCGCTCACCAGAAAGATTCGCTGTCAAATCAAAAGAAAGTCTTGGCAACCTACACAAAGTGTCTCGGCTGGTATCGTGACGTTTTCGAGCTTGTCGGCGATGGCGGGAGCCGGAGCCCGTTCATTCTATTCATCCAGTAAGCCACTACCACCTTTTTGACACTTCTATGCTAATCATGACCATGCAGTATGTACTACCACTTTTGTCTGCTTTGTGCGTTTCGACCGTTCATTGGCTGCAATTTTACAGATACGGAGAGTCAGCCGCACGAAATGTGTGGTCAAGCAGTTCAGTCCATCCTGGCACTCGCGCAATCCTACGACGATCTCTTTACGCTCAGACGCGTGTCAGCCCTGATCCCGTACTTCGTATGTGCCTCTGGACTTTTCAGCCTAGCGATCGAAGATAGCGGATCAAAAATGGACTTTATTCATTTACGTCCTCAAGGAGCCGTCATTTCCGAGATACCTCCGCCGCTGCTTACGAACTTGGCTGAGCCTGCTTCCGAGACATTACTATCGCGAGTCCGAGTATCAACTGTGGTCCAAGCCCGTCTCCTGTTGTCGAAAATGGGAGAAAGTCACCCAGCGGCGGCTTTAGCAGCCGCGAAGCTTAGAGAAAGCTCGCAAAGCTGGCGGTCCCCAGAGGTCAACTTTTCCTAAGCGCAGGGACAGGGTGTTTCGCAGTATTTGGTGGGGTACGGCATTTTGGCTTGGAAGTTTGGTTCGCATAATGTATTATTATTACTATTGTTTTGGAAAAGACTCATGGTCTCATGAGCCAAAGCTTCTGTGATAAGATGATTGAAGGCGGGGATGTTGGTCGGCAACCACCAGCTATATAAGCACTCCAAAGCCTGGGAAAAATGGCACACATTCGAAAGTTAACTCGTTCGTATCATGTGGATAGCTAGAC
>NW_007930844.1:820923-882176 GCF_000280675.1 Beauveria bassiana ARSEF 2860
TACTATCCGTATATCACCAGAGGACGCGCCGAAGGCCACCTGGGTGTTGCCTCTTTAACCCGGGTTGTAGGAATTTAGGGGGTACTTAGGTACCTACCTAAGTGGCCGAATCACTGGAACGCGGCGACCGACGGCGCTAAAACTTGACGTATCCCACTGGAATTCATTGACGAGTTCAAGCTGCCAAGTTCCCAACCATGATGCCCTTTTTACCAGTTACTAAGGTAGGCTTCAACGCCACACTTGGTTCAATCTTGCCTCCCTGGGCAACTTCCCATCCCTCATCTATCCGAAACCTCAATGCCGCGCTGTGCATTCGATGCTTATTGTCGTCTGTCCAGTGCAGCTTTCGTCTTGCAAGCCATCACACGCCCCCTTGTCAAAATTTAAGGATATCTACAATCTACCTCGCCGCCAGCATCGTCAATTGTCAACGTTACCCGGCTGCTTTCCTTTCTTCGCGCTTCTCCGTCAACGATTTGCAAGCACGACGCGGCGATTGATGAAAACATGAACTTCGGCACACACCCCTCTGCAAGTTACATCTTTGTCGCACAGCGCAGCGATGGCCTGTGAAGCAAGCACATCTGCGGCCTGGCCGCCTGCACGCCCAACCAAACGCGGTGTACGCTCCCCATTTCCTTTCTGGTGCCAGCGACGTCGTCGCCTGGTGCGCATGACGAGGTAGAATCTAACGAATCTCGGCGCTAGAAAATGCGAAATGGGACCTTCATCATTCCCAGCACCGGAGAGCGATCACGAAAGCAGTTTACACTGCGCACCTCGGCGACAGCCAACGCCCGCGCCAGCATCATAGACCGATACGCCCAAGCCGAGACGATATGCGAACAGTGCGCCGCTGCGGTTGACGATGGCAAGTCCAGAGTGCTCGCCTTCTGGCACTGGCTTTGCTCCGACCAGGGTCACCAGGTTCTCAAGTGCACCTTTGCCTATGTGCTGGGTAGCCTAGCCACCTTTTCGCCCTTTCTCTCCGGCTTCCTCGGCGACCGCGACGGGAAGCACATTGTCGCGACGTTGACCGTCTTCTTCCACCCTGCGCGCACCACCGGATCCATGATTGAGGCCATTCTGGTGGCGATAGCCGCCGTCATATACGCAAATGTAGTGTGCGTGCTCAGCATGGTTGTAGCCGTGTTTTCACGGAAGCAGCTAGACTCGGTAGCTCCAGCTCATGCCATCATTCTTCTCATGGCGGTGGGTGGTGGACTTGGCTTCATCGCCTGGGTCAAGCAGCGGTTGGGCCAGCCACTGGTCAACGTTGCTGCGACGTTGGCTTCCATCGCAATCATATCCATGGTTACAAAGGACGACTCGATACAGTACGGTTACTTTTCCAATGACCGGATTGTTCAAGTACTCAAGATGCTTCTCATTGGAATCACCTTTAGCGCGGCAGTAAATATATTGGTCTGGCCAGTCGCAGCGCGGCAAGTTCTGCGCAAGTCCATCATTACTGCATCCTCCACTCTGAGTGACCGACTATCCTTTGTCACTAGAGGATTCCTCATTGGCTCCGAAGAAGAGGTTAATTCCCCCGAATATCACCGTGTTTCCAAGTCGTACACGGCTGCCTATGGCTTGATGACGATAACGCTGCGCGAAGCCAAGCTGGAATACTATGTGCTCGGCCAGGAACGGATATACCAATACGATAAAAGACTTGTCAAGTCTCTTGATTCGGTTTCGCAGGCTATCGGCGGCTTACGGAGTGCCTTGAATACACAGTTCACCCTCCTCAGGGAGGGTGTCGCAGCCTTGACTGATAACCAAGAAATAACGACAGCTGACGGTGCCCTGCTCTCATCCAAAACATCTGGCCGAGCATCCACGCTCATGGACGTGGTAGAGCGGCTCTCTGTCATTGAAGAGGATGACGAGCCGCGGAGTACCCCAAACTCCCGAGCTGATCCCGCTCAGGGCCAGATACCAATTTTTCGAGTGCCCTCCGACATTTTTGCGCTTTTCATGGCCTTGCTAGGACCATCGATGAAATCCTTAGCCTATACATTATCCGAAATATTGCGCGAGTCTCCTTTTGGAAAAGACATAAAGACTGACATAGCTGTGTCAGATCAGCTGCGAGAATCGCTGCGAGACGCCCTGAGCCTGTACAATTCGGCACGAAGTAGTGCTCTGCAGGAGGTCTACAAGAGTATGGAACTGGGACGTGCCCGTTCCGAGGCTATCCGGGCAGATATTGAAGAAGTCGCTGCCGCCTGTGGGCACTTTTCCTTCAGCCTGCTTGCTGTAGCGGAAGCCATGGACTCATACCTGGACGTTCTGGAAGATCTCAAATACTCGACCGAAACTCTTGACAGAACCTGGAACTGGGCCAAATTTTGGCGGTACAGGTGGAATGCGAAAGATGTGGTTACCGAAGATCCGGAGCGGGAGCCCCTGCTCACTAGAACCCAGTCTGGCATACGCCGATCTGCCCTGCCCAAGGGGATTCCTAATTCTATGAAGAAGCAGCGTGACAACTACCACTGGGACGCGTCCTCGCAATCCAGCAGCTGGACTAGGAGTTTCTCGCAGCTGATTCTGAATGTGATGCGATTTTTATCGCGAGAAGACATTGTCTTTGGTATCAAAATCGCTATTGGTGCCGTTCTTTGGGCCATGTTTGCCTTTATCCCCGCTACGCGTCCTGTATATCAGAAATGGAGAGGCGAATGGGGACTGCTGTCTTATATGGTCGTCGTCGGCATGACGAACGGAGCATCCAACACGACTGGCCTCTCACGACTACTCGGTACGCTGATTGGCGCGGTTTGTGCTTGCGCCGCCTGGCTTCTCAGTTTTGGTAACGCCTACGCCCTTGCGATTTTCGGCTTCTTCATGGCCCTGGGAAACTTTTACATGATTCTCATCGTTAAGAACGGACCGCTTGGCCGAATCTCACTGCTGGCGTACAATGTCATTGTGCTTTATGCTTACAGCCTCTCGCAGCGAGACGACGACGACGACGACGAAGGCGGCAAGAATCCTCTCATCTTTGACATTGCATACCACAGAGTCATTGCCGTGACGCTGGGTATAGTCTGGGGCATGCTCTTTTGTCGCATGCTGTGGCCCATCTCCGGGCGCGCCAAGTTCCGTGAGGGCCTCGCCGTGCTCTACCTGCAGCTGGGCCTCATCTGGAAGCGCGGTCCGCTCACCATTCTCGTCGAGAGCGACAGCAAGCGCGACTATATGGACGCCAAGGAGCAGGCCGCCCTGCAGCGCTACGCCTTCAAGCTCGAGACGCTCCGCGCGTCGGCCAAGTCGGAGTTTGAGCTGCGCGGTCCGTTCCCTAACAAAGCGTACAGCCGCGTCCTGCACATTACGAAGCATATTCTTGACAGCTTCTACGCCATGCGCTTGATTAGCGAGCACCGAGGGTCGCTGTCGGCCGGCGAGCGCGCCCTGCTTGACTTCACCGCTGCTGAGCGCATTCTGCTGTGCCAGCGTATCAGCCACGTCTTTCAGGTTCTTGCGTCCTGCATCATGCTCGAGTACCCGCTCACCGACGTCATCCCGACTATTGAGAGCAACAAGGACCGCTTGCTAAGCAAGATTTACCAGTTTCGCCTCGATCACTTTGCCGCGCAGCAGGAGCAGCAGCAGGAGCAGCAGCAGGAGCAGCAGCAGGAGCCGGCCAGTGGCAACGGAAAAGCCACGGCGGCGGTGCCGGTGCCGGAGTCGGTGGCCAAAGCACGAAGGGGCAGCACCAGCGGCGCGACGCCCGCCCAACTCAGCGTCGAAGTGGAGGAAAAGGACTACGCGCTCGTGTACGCCTACATTCTCGTCACGGCCCAGGTGGCCGCGGACTTGCAAAAGGTGCGTGAGGAGATTGAAAACCTCTTTGGTGTGCTGCATCAAAACGACATGTTGCTGGAATGATGAAGCGAAATCAGAAGCCATTGCCAGCTAGTGTTCTGTATTACCATCCTGTATCAACTATCTTGGCGTCGAACAAAACTTGTAGCTGCTGGATGGGACTTATTGTATTATAAAAAGCAAGCAAGCCATGTTTCTTTTATACCCACACAAATTGACTCGAACCATTATGCATCTATTGCAGCGTTGATATAGCCATGTATGTCACCCTCCCGAGAACTATGCCTGCGTGATCATTCTTCATTACATCATCGCCATTGCGGCCCCTCAATGCAGCCTCATCACCACCCTCCTTGCCTCTACGGCTCTCCTCTAAAACGTGCACTCGCGCAACCGACCGAGCTTGCCCAGCTCGTACTCGATCCAGCGGCCGACACCTTTGCGACCGGGCACCAGCACGGTGCCCGGGTTCATGACGTGGCAGCCCTCGTACGCGACGCAAAACGGCGGTGCCGAGGCGTCGACGAGCACCAATGCCGTCGGCAGCGGATACAGGTGCAGCGCCGACACAAAGTCCCAGTGGACGGGACGGATCGATGTGCGGAATGGCGACAGGTGGCCCTGGTCGAGGATCGTCTTGACGAGCTTTTCCGCCGAGTGCGCGTCCTGCGGCAGCGAAACCGTCGTCGTCGTAGTAGTCACGGCAGGTTCTTCCTGGTCAGGCCGCGGCGGCGGCGGCGACGCGGCATCGTCGTCATTATCCACGTCCATGGTGTCCGCCGTCTGAGTCGCGGGGGCAGCACCGCCGCCCGCCTTCTTTCGTAACCGCACCGAGGTGCGGCGCAGACGCGCTGAAATGTCGTCGCGGAAGAGCACAATCTCGTGGTTCGGCCCAAAGAGGCTAAGACGGCTCGGGTTTGATGCCCAGACGGCGCTGCCCGGGACGCCGCGCGTGGAAGTGCCGGCCTCGGCGTTGGCCGCGGCAAACGCCCTGCGGATGCGCGACGTGAACATGTCGGGCACAGGCTTGCGCGGCAGCGGAACCGACGCGCCGGCCGTGAACGACGAGACCCAGCCGTCGTTGTCGCCGGGCAAAAAGACAAACGTCGAGGCCCGAAGCAGCGTCGGGAATTCGGCGAGGGCCGACGCCAGCGCGTCAAAATACTCTTTGTACTCGATGCTACCCCCACTGCCGCCCCGCGCCAGGACGGCCTGCTGCGTAAAGTTTCCGGCGAGGACAAAGGTGACGGGCGCGCTACCCTCGGGCTCGGCGGCGTAGAGGGCGAGAATCTTGCGCAGCGCCTGCAGCGCCCGCGGCTGGTCCAGGGTGAGCTCGCCAATCACGACGACACGCCCTCGGGACGGGCCTACCGGGTCGGCGTCTTCGTCTAGCGACGAAGGCGCCGCGGGCGCAGCGAGCAGGCGGCGCTCAAGGCGGCGCATCTTGGGGCCCACGGCGCGCTCACTGCCCACGCCGAGAAAGTCGATCCAGCCGAAGCCGCCTCCTATCGTGTGGTCTGGGGCTTCGTCGGGGCCTGTTATCCCGAGCGTTGCTTTGCGCTTCTCACATGGGGGCTGCCCGATCAAGAAGCCTTTGAAACGGCCACCCAGTGTACCTCCGACACCGTTGCTGCCGCTGAGGCCGTTGCCGATGGACTTTTCCACCTCTTCGTACACGCCGTCCACGAGAACAATCATGCCCGGGCAGAACCAGGCCGAGTCATCAGGGACGGCGACGGCTTGCTTGATTTCCAGAGCAATGGTGCCTGTCAGGTCACTGATGGCCAGCTCACCGGTAGGTAGGATGTTGAGTTGCCCGAGAAGCATGTGGTTGCTGCCGTGACGCCCGAGCATATTCGCTATGGGTGTTATTTTTAAATTTTGGGGGTTCGAGGATGTTCTTTGGAGTGCGCGGGATCGGGAAGAGGAAACGGTCGAGGTTTGAAAGGATTCGTTTCGAAGCAGTCGTTGGTGAATGACATGGTATCGGCTGCGAAAGGCTGCAGTTTTGTGTGAGGCTTGTGGGAGGAGTGAGGGTTTTGTCGTGTCCCTGAAGATGTTAGCTCGTATCGTGGTCCCCATGTCAAGTAGTATGATTACCTCTCAAAGTGCTTCTTTTCAACGTTATAAAACAGTCGTGGTTGCTCGAAAGCATCAATAATTTGTAGCCACCCGCGAGGGTCATTGGTCTCGTCTTCCTCTTCCTCTCCCTCCTGCACGCCGAGTCCGGACAAGCCGAAGCTGGCATTACTATCCTCTCTTATAGGCCCCGTTGGACGCAAACCAAGTCGGGTATTGAATGAGTCGCCGGGGTTGATATCAAGCATGCTGTCGCCGCGGGGCAGTCCTCTTCCTGGCCCAACGATTTTGCCACCGCTCATGTTCCCTTCTATTGTTTTTAGGATCTCGTGGAGCTCTTTACTTGTCCCGTCTACAATGGCGCCGCCATTGCGATTCTTCCAGCTTCTAGCGGCCTCCTCAAGCACCCTCTCTGCAAGCCCGTCTTCGCGCCATCCCGATCCGCAGTGTCTGCCGATGAAGGAGGCAAGTTCTTGCAGCGCGGAGGATGTGAGGGTCAGAGAATGTTTCTTGGTAAACGTTCGAAAGGCAAGAGGTCGTAATGTCGCAGGTGGGAGGATAATAGGAAGTATGCCGGCTTTGGAAGCATTGACGTTGAACGGCTTCAATGGGTGCACTGGGGTTGCAAATGACGGCGACGACGAGGGAAGCGCTGAAGAGGGTATATGGATATTTCTCCGACGAAATATAGGCGCTGGTGTTTTATCCATTCTCGCGACAGAATTTCGGCTCGGAGACTTCAAAGATTCGTACAAAGATGAATTAATGCGGCAAAGTCTGCTCCGTAACTAGAGCAAGGCTCTTAAACGGTCTGGCTACCTAGCTGGTGGACGCGCCGAGCTGCCAAGCACCTACCGCGTCGACGCGTCTGGGGTCTAATTGATTTCTGATTGATGCATAACCCGCTTTTGTGGGGTCAACGGCCAAATCGCTGTGTGAGCATCATGGTGAGCTCATGAGGCCGATCTTTCGATGAGTATATAAATGCGACACTGGGAATTTGCGACCACAATTATCCTCCATACAGCGTCGAAATGTTTGCGCTACGATATCGAGCCCCGTTGCGCACTCTGGCGTCGCTCAGGCGCACGGTGTCAACTCTTCCAGATAACAAACACATTGTGAGCCTACTCTGTTCCGGGTCTCTGCGCAATGTTAACAAAATCGTAGCGCGTCTTTAAAGACCCATCGTCAACCTCGAGTATTTTAACATATCTGGAGAGCGATCCTCCATCAAAGCGTCTGGCCATTGGCACGACAACAGAAATGCCGCCCACACCTCGGAGCTTCACCGAGAATAAGCATTTTCTCAAGATCCTAGATGAGGTGCTCCGCGAATACGGTCATCTCGACGAGGATGTCACCAGCCAGGCTCGAGCGCTCGCAACGCCTCCGAACTTCCAGTTCAGCCCTGGAGGCGGCAACCCACGTCGCAAGGGCGCACGTTCTGAACCGCAAGGCGCGAGTGGGCAGGGCGGCGCCGGAGGAGCAGGCATTGGATCGTTTGTTCATCTTGGTGACCGCAGACACCCGCCTGAGTTTGGGAGAATCGCTTGGCCGGAGGACATCCTAGGAAGTGTCGAGGTCGACGACTCGGGTAAGATCTCCGGCAAACTAGAGCCGAGCGGCACTTATCGTCCGGTGACGAATGACGGAATGTAAGTTTAGTCCTTGTCGACTTTCGTGACACCGTTGCTGACAGACAAGCTTGGGCTTGACCCCATTTATCCGAGAGAAGTTGATAGAGCGCTTGAAGAAGGAGGAGGCGAGTGAGCAGGGGAAGTGACTCTGACGATTCAGTCTGCAAGTGTATTAATTGATATAGAGTAAACTATAGGAGATTTACCCTGTAAAACAGAGCTTACCGAGACCTTTCGCATCACACATGTGACAAGAAGTCGATCGCTTGTTAAAGATTTCTCAGGCGCGAGCGAGAAATCCATGAAGCTGGTCAGGCTTCGCTTGGTAATGTCTTATTTCGGTATATATTAACGGCGCTGATTAGTTGGCGGCTCGTCACATCATGTCATAGCTCGTCTTTGTTATCGTCTGCTTTACTTTTCGGTGACCTTTCTTTAGAGCTCGCCACCCAAATTTGCTGGCTGCTAAGGTTTTTCCAGGTTCCTATGTTCTCTCAAACCCGAGTCACGATTGCGGTTGGTCCTACTAGGATCGCAGTTGTTACATGTATGGTATTTCAGCTTGGGAGCTCGAAGAAATTTATCATTGTTCTTCTTGCTCGTTTTCGTACATAATTTTCAGCAGCCGCTCTTCGTCGTTGATCTCTCCATCAAGCGCGCCGGACGGGCCTGGGCGGCGAAAGAACATGCCTTCAAAGTTCGGGGGATAGTAGCCGGCGTATTCCCAATCAATAATGGCATTGACTTTCAAGGTTTCTGGGTCTACAATGACATTATGCGTGGATAGGTCGTTGTGGCAGAAAACCAAGTCTTTGGCAATTCTGGGCCGCATCACCCACTGTACACGGACAGGGTGCTTCAGCACCCGATATGGCGGGATAACCTACCGATGTTAGTCAGTGGAAGAACAAAAAACAAAGAAGGACAAAGTGCAGGCGAGGCGCCTACCAGTCCAGAAGGCCCCCCCCACGCGTCAGACGAGAGGCTTCGAAGTGTTTCAAGGTAGCCTTCTATTTCCGCCTCGACAACTTTACGCTCTTTCGGTTTTAGATCAGCCATAGTAACTCCCTCAATATACTCGGTAACTAGACAAATAGCTCCGTCATCTTCGAAGCAGACATGCACCCTTGGCACGGGTATGTCTGTGTTTTTGGCGATGAATCGCAGGGCTGCCGCCTCATTTAACAGACGTTCATTGCCAAGTCTGGGAATGCACAGTAAGCCTCGAAAAGGGCTATGTTGCCATTCGTGAGGTCGTAAGCTGCGCTTGACGAACGAGCCATCGGCATGGAAATACTTTCGCTCTGTTGTAATCGTGATGCAGTCCTTTTCCCGTTTAGCATTTAGCATGGCGTTTGTGACCGGTGACATTGTCGTGGAGATTCAGCTTCACTCCGTCAGTTGGCGAGTCAACGATTTTGGACTGCCTTGACGATGATGTCGAACAATTGCAAGGGGGTTCTCATTATAATTACGTTTTTAAATACAATGCGACAAGCGGGGTAGAATTTAACAAAATCTGATCCGTGGCAGAGGAGCCTCCCGCCACGCTTAATTGTCTATTGTAGGCAAAGTGGTGCGCATCCGGACCACCGTATGTATACTGGCGCTATCAACGGGCTGATTTTACAAGGACTGCTAATCCGAAATCGGTGTCGAATGACTACGTTCAGCGGGAAGTTGAATCCCGAACCAACATCAAATCAACTATGTCTGTAGCTGGGCAGAGTCCTGCTGTTCCAACGTTGGCCAGGACCTTGTGTCTGCCTTTACATTCTTTCGTTGCCACCAGGTGTAGAACCCGTTGGCCAGCCCCGCGCCACGATGAGATTCTATAATGCAGTAAAGATTTTGCAGATGAAAAAAATATGGAGATCAAAGAGAAAAGAGTATATTTTCGTAATAATTGCCCCATCATCTTTACTTTTTGATATGTATCATGCATGCGAGAAGTCCTGTGTAGGGTGGGTGATTGGTGACGTAGCTGAGAATAATATGGCATAAGGTACGTACCAGCACCTAGGGACTAGGTACCTAACTAAATAGTGGCGGAGGAGTGCTTGAGAGAGCCCCTGTGGTAGGTTTGCTGTCAACATGTGTATAGACCGACTCCTGATGAAAATTTCATCTGGAAAACACGTTGCAGTGTCCAGAGATATGATAGACGAGGTTAGAATCATCAGAAGATGGTCTATACACGTGTTGGCAGAAAACTCATCTCAGGCACTCCCCATGCGTACCAAGCAGGTAATGTATCGGTAATCATCAATCAGCACAGCGCCTTTGCAGACACCAAAATCCGCCTAATCCCAGTGCAGTCAGTGGCCCAGCAGTGGCCCGGCAGTGCCAGCAGGCCCAGCACCACATACCCGCCCAGCTCTCCCACCGAGATTCCCCAGCAATTACTACAACCCCGCCTCAACCTCTCTCCAGCTTATTAGCTCGAGCTTGCCTTGGCTCCCCAAATGTCCCCGTTGCCGCCCTTCTCCACGACACAACACATACCTATCTCAAAATCTCACGATATCTGCGGTGCCGTCCACCGCTGCGAACCTGGCCGCCTCCCCCTCGTCCGCTCGGAATTCCTATCAGCATGGCTCACCGAGGCTTTGATGACGAGGAACTCACCATTTCGCTCTCGTCGACGCACGTCCGTCGGCAGCAGCACCAACCCCACCATCACCATGATGCCGACCGACCGCCCAAGCCAGCATCGCAGACTGTCGGTGCTCCCCCCAAGGAAAAGACAAAGACGGAGCAACGTATCGGTGCCTACAAGGTGATTCGCACGCTGGGCGAAGGCTCGTTTGGTAAGGTCAGACTAGCCACCCACATCGGCACCGGCCAACAGGTCGCTCTCAAGATTATCGCCCGCAAGAAGCTCATCAGTCGTGATATGGTGGGCCGCGTCGAGCGCGAAATTGAGTACCTACAGCTACTACGACATCCTCATATCATCAAATTGTAAGTCCCAAAAACATCACCGGCCTTCCGCCGCACGCTAATGTTCAATCTGCACAGATACACCGTCATCAAAACACAAACCGAAATCATCATGGTCCTCGAATACGCCGGCGGCGAATTGTTCGACTACATTGTACAAAACGGCCGGATGAAGGAAGCTGAAGCCCGACGTTTCTTCCAACAAATGCTTTGCGCCGTCGAGTACTGTCATCGCCACAAGATTGTTCACCGCGATCTCAAGCCCGAGAACCTGCTCCTTGACGAAAACCTCAATGTCAAGATTGCCGATTTCGGTTTGAGCAATATCATGACGGACGGAAACTTTCTCAAGACGTCTTGTGGCAGTCCCAACTATGCTGCACCAGAGGTCATTGGTGGAAAGCTCTACGCCGGCCCCGAAGTCGACGTCTGGAGTTGTGGTGTCATCCTCTACGTCCTGCTCGTCGGACGCCTGCCCTTTGACGATGAGCACATCCCCAGCCTCTTTGCCAAGATTGCGAGAGGAACATATAGCATGCCTCAGTGGATGCCAAGCGGTGCCGCCAACCTCATTAAGAAAATGCTAGTCGTGAATCCAGTTCAGCGTGCCACCATCGAGGACATCCGCCAGGATCCATGGTTCATGACTGATCTCCCCGCTTACCTGCAGCCTCCTGTCGAGGAATTCTCCAACACAGGCGTGGATCCCAACAGAGCGATCGAGAAGAGCGACATTGCTCCCAATGCCTCTGTCAAGGTGCAAGAACGTCTACACAACGAGGTGACCGACAAGATCAGCAAAACCATGGGGTATGGAAAGATGGATGTTGAAGAGGCTCTCCAATCAGAGGAGCCCTCTGCTATCAAAGATGCATACATGATTGTTCGCGAAAATAAAATGATGCAGGTAAGCCAACTCGTTGAAACGAGTGCCGCTGAGACGGCAGCAGGTAGTCCTGTCATGAGCATGTCTTCGGTACGATCGGGGATCCCACAACCGCCCCGCCCATACGTCAGCAAGGTTGGTATCCTGCCTTCGAGTATTGGCACATATCACAAAGATTACATGGAGCGTGCCAAATCAGGTAAACAAGGCACAGAATCCGACGAGACAGCTATCAATGACGAGCCGTCGTCGGCTCGCACCGATGCCGAAAAGGAAGAGGCCGCTCGACGTCTCAAGCCTCACTCGCGCTCGCAAAAACAGCTCGAGGAAGGAATCAAGAGACCACAGGGCATGACACCGATCAACCCGCCCAAGAAGACCAAGCCCATTCGCTGGCAATTCGGTATCCGGTCGCGCAATGCACCGTGGGAGGCACTGCTGTGCATCCACAAGGCTCTGTACAAGCTCGGCGCCGCTTATATACCAGACGAGGACTACGCGAGGCTGCGGCAACAAGAAGGAGAGACACCAGGTCAGGAAGAGCAACAAGATCCTTTGGACGGGCAGGACCCTACCCAGCGATACAAGCTCCCCGCCGATCCTTGGCACATTCGCGTGCGCTGGGAGACGAAGAGTACGTTGGTTCCTGAACATGATTTCCCCGCAGCCAAACACCAGTACTGACTTTCTCGTTGCAGTTATGCGCAGCACAAACGCCAGCACACCAACAGAGACCGAGGGGAAGGCTGAAACCAAGATGCCCGACACATACCAAGTGCTCGAGGGCAAGGCCGCGCAGAAGCGGGACTTTGTCGCGCTGCACCTGGGCATTCAAATCTACGAGATGGAGCAGGGCGTTTATCTTGTGGATTTCAAATGTTCGGGGTACGAGACGGCCGACGGCAAGCTGTTGGAGGAGAAGGAGGTAATGAGCCCATTTCCGTTCTTGGACATGGCGGCGCGCCTCATTATGCAGCTTGCGGAAGCAGATTAAACGAGCTATTTCCAACGTGTTGCGATTGATTCTCCTTTGCACTTTTTGTTTTCTCTTTCATTTCAAGGGCGCATGGCATGTACACTTTACATAGATTCGGGAGTTTTCTTTCCACTTTCTGTTGCTTTCCAAGTTGGAGACGATGCAATGGAGAATTCCAAGAGGCAGAATTGCTATAGTCAGTCTACAAGTCCAAAGTACAGTGGATGTAGAAGGGGTAGTTTCTTCTCTATTATGTACACTAGATACAAAACAGGTAAATTTGACATGACAAAGGGAAAATCGTCACCCCCAATAACACACCATGGTATTTGTGATGATGTTGCTAGCGGCACTGAAACTACCACTGGCCTTGCACCGAGATCTCGGCACCCCAAGGATAGACCAGTACCTAGTCAATGCCCGATAGCTCTGCCAACTGATATGAGCATCATCTGTCGTCGTTGTTCATTTTGTTTTGCAGCGAAACAAACGACAAGTCTGCCCGCAAAGAGAAACCCAAAGTACCAACGCAGCCCACCGCACAATAACATCAACACTCGTTGCCTGGTTATCAACTACAAATGATCTCAAGTAAATTAAAGAAAAAAAGATGTCATACCTCGAATCGCTGCCAGATTACTGTTCTGTTGCCTCAATTCCACAACTATGTATGTACGGTGGAGAGTATCCTCCGCTTTCGTCATACAAGCTTCAATCGTTACTGCCAGCGGAGCTCCAGTCGGCTTCTGGCCCCTCATTTTCACCAAAACACGCCACCTGCCTGACGCAGCCGCATTTCATCTCAATCTATCGCAAAATTTCCCCATTGCCAATTGCCTTGATCGGCATCATCCAGAACCAAAGTCTAAATCATGAGCTCGTTGCGACCATTACGCGGTGCCTGCCAATGCGGCCGTAATCGCTACTTGATTGTGGTCCCCGAGGACTCGGTCGATGAAGCTCAAGTGCTATTCAACCCAAGCACTACTCATGGTACGTCGCACCCTAGCAGTTTGCTCACACAGGGAGCGAATTTGGCGCCGATTAAATCGTCATCGCGACCGAGATTTTGATGATACCTCCGCGCCGCGCCCAACACATACACTACTAACCGACAGCGCCCAGAAGCCTCTCTCGCTACGCCGCTGCCGGCCTACATCAGAGTTCCCCTGACCTGGTACAAGAGCGCCACCTATGCTTACTACGACGACGAGACGCACGCGACGATCCGCCGCTCCTACACGCACCCAGACGAACAGGACTTTCGGCGCTACTTTTGCGGCTACTGCGGCACGCAGCTGTCGTACTGGTCCGAGAGCCCCGCCACCGAAGCCGAGTACATTCACCTGACACTCGGCAGCCTCTTGCGCCAGGACCTGCACGATCTGGAAGCGCTGGGTTTGATACCGGACGATACCGACTCGGACGAGTCCGCGCCGGCCGGGGATGCGGGCGACCAGGATGAGCCCAGTGAGCGCGAGGCCGCCGTTGTTAGGGAATCGTTTGGCGTGCCCTGGTTCGAGGAGCTCATCGAGGGTACTAGACTGGGAAAGTTGCGGCGCCGACACGGCGGGCACGAATCGCAGGATGGCCGCGTGCAGGTGGAATGGGAGATTATAGAGTACTCGGATGGCAGCGACATGGAAGACGTGGACATGCCGACGCCAGCCTCTGGAAAACGAAAACTAGACGAGAGGGGAGAGGAACAAGTCGAAACACAATGAAGGAGACAGACGAAATGTTAACTGCTGGAGTATGTACAGACAGGGGATGGCGCTGTTGGGTGACTGGGAGTTTTGGGGCGATGATTTGATCTTGAGGGTCGTGATTGAATATTGCCGTTGAAATAAATGTATCTTTGGGTTCGTAATTGAAGAGTGCCGTCCGAAAACTCCGATCCCGTCATTTTTAATGAAAACCAGTAAAACACAATAAAATAATGCGATTCCCTTGTTCAATTTAGGTTAATCTAGGTCAAGACGCTGTCAGCGTCCATTCCTATCAGAGGAACAGCTCGCCATGCCGAGACACCGTAAACTCCTCGACCCTCATCAGTCTGGCTAGCATCGTATTCGCATGATAATCAACGCACCAATCAACATCGATGGCGATCCCAGCAGCTTCCTTTCTGCTAGTGGAAGACTTGGGTCGACGGATATATATGAAGCAGCCCTGACAGCCACCGATACGATGTTGCACCACGCTTTCTGCATAGAAAGTGGCCATCATGTTCCATTATCGAATAGCACGGCGTGTCAAAAGGACGCACCGCCAATATTACTCGCTCGAGACCTTTCCCCCCCCTCTTTTTGGCTCGTGCTAGCGACAGAATCAGGAGAGGCGAAACGGATACTCTCGGCTGTCATTGTACAAATGACACCTACTAGTGGCCGATGATGCCCCCATCAAGAATACGCTCAAATGCTACAGTAGCAATGGCGATTTGTCGTCACAAGGCCCTCCGTGGCATCATATCGTCGGCCGAGCCCAACTGGATCCTGCGGGCAGTTATTAATAGCACAACCAGCATATTAATCAGGATTGGTTCTAGAGGCCGTCTTGGCGTTTATACCGAGCGCCTAGTTTGCCACTTTACAGCTCCAGAGGTTTGTTGGAGTTGAGACTTCTGCCACTTTGCTTCCCGGGATCAAGGCCGCTTGAATCTGCCGAGACTTTTGGGTGAAAAAGGGCTGAGACACCGCACAACAGCTCACATGCGCTATACAACCCGCAGCGGCTCCCGCATCTCCCTCCTTGATTTGGCGGCGGCGTGGTTCCGCAATGTGACCCGTTTTGGCGAGCAATATAATCGGACCGGTGCCGCGGGGAAAGTGCTCACGCAGAATCTCATTTTGATGCTATAGTGAGAATTGGCTCATCGGCGGGTCTTGACGTCTGCCGAGCCTAGTCTGGTCAAGAAATACGATGTTCAGCCCTCTGGGGCGCGCCCCCCCAGTGTCGATGTAGATCTTGGCTTCATGGGGGGGGACCCGCCATAGGCCAGGTGATCCTTGATCGGCCTTTGGCTTGTATCAAGTCTATCAACAATTGAGAATGAAGATGAAAAGAAAAAGACTACTATTGCTTGGCATTGAATAGGACGCAAATCTCCGGAGAAAAAAAAAAAGGCAATGTCCGAGTTTCTTGTTCTTCATAGCAGCAGCGTGTGACGTAAAGACTTGAGAGACGGCATTGAACTATTGTTGCCGGATTCCATATTGATGGCCATCATAGACGAAAACTATTCAAACAAAGAGACAGCAAAGTGGCATCTGGTTTGTTATGCCTTGGCATCAATAGAAATACGAGATTTTGCTCACTTTGCAGCCGCAACGTCAACCTATCAGTAGTTCCATATGAACCCATGCATGTGCAAAGAAAGACATGCTTGTTGAGACCCTGGACGGCTCGTATTGAGCTCCGCTGTCAGCCGAGATCGAGCTAGCGGCCCAAGACCCGGAGATTCAATACGGCCCATGATGCAGCCTAGACTTGTTCGTTTTCCGTCCGTCTTAGGAAAGTACCAGTAACACCGACGTCTTTGGGCTGCTTTGTGAAGCGACGTGACCCTTGAATCAGAGCTGACAGAGCTTCTAGCCTAAAAGAACTGTCATGTCTTTACTCCCATATAAATATCTGATCATCCCCTCCCTTGATTTTAAAAACACCAACACTCACAACTTACACACTCTTCACACCTGACACCTGACACCTCCCCCCTCAAAACGCCCCAAACCGACCTTTACCATGCTCAAGCATCTCAGCATCCTCGCCGTCGCCGCCGGCCTCGCCTCCGCCACTGGCCTCGCCAAGGTCACCAACCAGTGCGACTTTGAAGTCACGCTGTGGTCCGTCGGCAAGGACATTTCCGTCGGCCGCACGCTGGCCAAGGGCGAGTCCTACGCGGAGCCCTTTGCCGTCGACCCCAAGACGGGCGGGCGCACCCTCAAAATCACGCGCGACCGCGACGGCCTCTTCACCGGCAAGCCCCAGACAAACTTTGCCTACAGCCTCACCCCGCCCAGCATCTGGTACGACCTCAGCGACGTCTTTGGCGACCCGTTCAAGGGCTACAAGCTGCGCCTCGCCAGCGACGACGATACGTGCCCGGCCGTCCAGTGGGACAAGGGCGTGCCTCTGGGCGGGAACCACACGCACGTCTGCCGCGCCGACGCTTCCGTGGTCCTTACTCTCTGCGCTTGATTGGCACCTGGCAGATGATTGCTTCCCGAGACAAAAAAGACTTTTCAAAGTGACAAGACAGTTTTAATTAGATTGCCAAGAGCAAATGGACCTTTGTCATGGAAAGTGCCAGTTGACTTTAGTACAGCAAGAAAGTCGACACTGAACATTGTACACTCATCCTATTGTATATAATAAAGGAACTTGAAGAATCATCACAAATAAAGAATTCAAATTTCTTTTCCAAGCATCTACAGTCCTGCATCTGTACCGCTAAAGTGAGAAGTGATCTGGTGTTGGCCTCGCGCACCTTTGCCGATGGGTTGCCTCTTGTGGGCGGTACGACATCTGCGGTGGATTCTGGTGAGAGCGGCCGGCCGCGGATAGGACGGCCCCTAAGCTTGCCGCATGAAACGGAGGGAAAGAGACGACAAGTAAAAGAAAGAAAAAAAAGCGCAAGAGGACGCTTACAAGGGCAAAGGTAGGCCAGTATGCAAGTAATGCCAAAACCGATGATCAAGTACTGCCCAAGAATGAATCGAAAGACTGCGGCTGCGACGGCGCGCCGTTGCGGGCCCGAGTCGACGGCGGTGACGGCGGTCATGACTTTCCCGGACGGGCGGTGGGTGTCACGAAAAAAAAAGAAAAGAAGAGACAATTCAACCAGAAAAGGATCACCTCGAGGTTAAACAGACATGTCGACCCGGGCACGCTTCTAAAGCGAAAGAATTAGTTGCACAGTCGCGATGCGCGCACAGTTGACACTCGCAAATACGACATCTCTACCCGTTTGCCCTTGTCTGTGGGGTGGGACTAGTAGAAAGGCGAACCAGAAACAAGTCTGAGTGAGTTCTCGATTGTGCTCCGCCGCGTAAATATTAATTTTCAATTAAAACGCTGACCAATGGAGGAAGCTAGTTTCTTCTTTCGTGGCGTGCCAAGTTTGGCCATCAACTCTTGACTGCCGCGGGGCCGGGGCCGGTGCTAGCTGGCGTTACGTTGTAACATGATGTTGGCATTTGCAATTCCTAAACAATGTATTTCTGTCGTATTATATCTGGAGCAAAAGATGATGGCCTAAAAGGACCATGTAGAGCAACCACAGCCATGGATGTGGTAAAGCTTCAAGAAAAGAAAATACCAAGCAATCCCCCAAAACGCCGACAATGTCAGTGGTATCAGAATTAACATGGCGTTTAAACACCGTTCAAAAAATAGCTTGTAACGCTCTTTTGCTCGAAAAGGACTACTCCGCCCCAAAACGCTTTCGTTTTCGCGCTCAATATGTGTGCAAGTTAAAAAGAGAATATCCGTTACCGACGCTTCCATTGCCGTCTGTACGTACTATACGGGCATTGCAGAGACCGGCTCCGTCGGCAGCACCGTCCTGGAATCGTTCCCACCAGCCGTACTAGGAGCCGGTGCAATTTCGGGATCCGGTATTTGAATGTCGAGCTTGAGTTCATGTCAGTATAAACCTTACATGATGAAGCGAGCCACACTGCCCAACTCACAGTCATGTATCCTGTTTTGCGGAGGGAAATTATTCTGGGCGCCGCAAGTCCGCTGTCATCAGTAGACACCGACTTTTGCATCTCCGAATTCCACTGCTCAATCCACTTCTCCAGGGCAGCCAGCCTCCTCTTGGATGCCGTCATGCCCAGGTCATCCCACAGCCAGCCGGTGAGGGCCCCCATGACGCTATCGACGATGTTGCGCCCGGCATACGGATTAAATGTTGCGCCTAGCTCAGCGTTGAGCCTGCCAATGACTTTTCTGAATTCCTGCTCCGAAATGCCGGCAGGGTCCAAGATCTCGGGGTAAAGGTTTGAAAAGGCCGGGGCCAGGTCGCCGTGGAGGAGCCAGTCGCGGCGAACTCGGATGATTCTTGTTGTGGCGTATTCCGTCGAGTCGATGGGGACGTGAGGGTTCATATGAGGATAGCAGGGATGGCGAGGACCCCATTCCTCGCCAAGGTCGGCTTGGACATCGTCGCCCATGATGGAGGAGTTTGTCGAAGACAGAGCGGAGCCGATGCCCTCGCCGGCAGAGACGTTGGACGGACGAGGAGCATTCTCATCGCGACCGCGCTCGAGGTCTCTGGTAAAGCTGTCGCCAGGGGCGTCGTTCCCTGTCATGGTTGCTGTGGTATTGCCCGTCTAAGGAAAGCAATCGTAGTGCAGGCTATTCGAGCAGGAGTGGCGATTCGGCGACCAATTGACCTGATGGTACGGCTTTCTGTTATGTCGGTTTCCGGAAACAATTTGGCTCAGGCTATGGGCCAAAGCAGTATCTTTAAGAGTGCGGTGCTAGACAGCCAGTCAATTGCTCGAGTCGGCGGCTTTTGCGTGGTTCGGCAAGTTTGCGGGTGGAATGTCAGTGGCCTCAAAAGAGCTCGGACCGAAAGCTTTTGGTCTATCGGCACGGGCCGGGAGCTTTGACTGCGCGCGACTGCTGCTGCTAGGTATACAATCGTCAATGGCGATGATTCGGTGCGTCGAGTGATAATGGAGTTATTGTAATCAGGATGACGAGAGGTGCACTTTTTAATTTCGAGTTGCAGGAACATGAGGGCGGTCGTTTCGAGATTAGGGGAAGAGTGGAGCACGGACCCTCTCGTCAAGGTTACTGGTAAGTTTAGCATGACCACTGCCACTAGGATCAATGTGAGAGGTTGAATAAAAGAGGTCTGTCAAGCACTAATTATGATTGGACAAGTGGTCTACCTGTAAGCTGAATTTGATGTTGATGACTCTCAGGCCTCGATGCTGTACAATGTGCCCTACTGCTACAAGAGATGGTCACACGATTGACTCGGACGGGCAAACGGCATTCGCCCATGACCGCGAATAGAGAAAGTAACCTAAGCCATCGACGTCAGAAGATGGCTCTTCTTGGTGAGGTATGGCTCACATATTGTAGCGAGGAAAATCTCACCCAAGTTTTGCTCATTTTGGGCGAGATTTTCTTCACCTCGCCAAAAGTGGAAAATTTGTGACAGAAGTCATTGCCCATGAGAGGCTTGTTAGCAAGCATGACGATTGGCTTATGATGCCGTGCAGTTGTACTCAGCAATCATACCTTAAGAAAGTAATTTTATCATGTATCATTTACCCTTTGTAGCCGCCGGTCACATCGTTACTTGTGGTCCCGAGCCGCAGAATGATCACAGTGCCCTCGGCGTAGGCCGCCGACTGGTGGATGTGTGTTGAGACGCCAGACATAAAAGCCATCGTTTCCCTCCCTTTTCACTCGCTTTCAGCTTGTTCGAATCTCGTCTGAGTGACTTTTGCTTTGATGTTGAGACGGCGTCCTACGGGAAACCGCAGGAACTTTGTTCTGATTGTCCAGAGCTGTTTACTTTGCTTCTGAAATCGCCCAGCCGCAAGCCATGCAAAAATCCACCAACGCATCCGAGCAAAATAGCCCCAGCTCTCTGGCATCTTGAAATTCGACATGGATGCATACTCAAAATAGATTGGGTAGTACCCGGCGAGATCCCAGTCAAGCAGCCATGCATCTCCTGACGTGTTGACCACAATATTACGCGGTGCAAGATCATGGTGTGTGAGCACAAACGTGTCCACCCTTAGATCTGAAGACCCTTGCAAAACTGCGTGATCGCGACTGCTTTTTTTATATTCATGCCTGATAGATCCAAAGTCCGTCCAGAAGGCCAAGAAATCCATGACATATCTGACGGTCGCCCTTGCAGGTAGTCCAAATCGGTCATCTAACCAGAATGACCTGCAATTGCCTGTGACAATGGATCCGGCAGTGTCCGAGGTAATAGATCGCATCAGCGAGACGAAGCGGCGCAGCTGGAAGGCCAGGCGTAGAGACACATACCAGCTTAGGCCAGGCCAGGCGTCTTCTATTGTCCGCCCTTCGATTCGTTCCATGACGAGGAACTCCACGTCTGAATACTGTATTGGCCGTATTATCTTTGGTGTTCTTATGCCGAGAGATTGCGCAATTTCGATCGCTTTCATCGTATCGGCGAGGCAGTCCGGCCTGTAGGCTTTGGCGAGGAATCGGTCTGATAACAGTGCAATTCCACCATGGGGCGTTAGGCGCGGGCTCTGCGTGATTAGTGATTGAATTTCGGCATCCGAGCCGTACAGGACTACATAGTCCGGTGAGTCTCTTGCCATAATGATTGCGTTCGATGATATTGCTCTGGGTGGCTGCCCTTGGCGTTCGAGGACTGCCGTGTTTATCTGTGGATGGTGCAGTAATGAATAGTTAAAGCTAGGCTGTGGGTAGTTTCCTGCTCAGTACCTTAATGCGTGACTCGAGCTGCGGCAACCTTCCGCAAGCCAACGCAGAGCGGGTTAATAGCGAAATTATTTTTAAGCCGGCCAAAATAGCTCCGAGAGCTGGAGAACAAAGTAAAAAACATTTACATGTTGCGAGGGAATCCTGCACCAGAGGCCGATTTGTATTGATCCCCCTCTCCAAAGAAAAATACAGTTTCTTGTCCGGCATGGTCAAAATGGCAGGTCGCAACGTCATAGTGGCGTCCAAGAATCCTCTCAAGATGCTGGCGACTCAGGAAGGCTTCAAGCGCATGTTCCCCGACGTCGACTTTGCCTTTGAGGCCCGCAGCGTCGGCTCCGGCGTGGCAGACCAGCCCCTCTCGGACCAGGAGACGCTCCAGGGCGCCCTCAACCGGGCGCGCAACGCGCGGGAGCTCGAGCCGACGGCCCTGTACTGCGTCGGGCTCGAGGGCGGCGTGCACACGACCGCCGAGGGCGAGGTCCAGGCGTTTGCGTGGATCGTGGTCCTGGCGCAGGATGGCACCGTCGGCCGGGCACGCACGGCAGCCTTTTTCCTGCCGCGCGAGACGACGGAGCTGCTGCGCCGCGGCCTCGAGCTGGGCGATGCGGACAATCTCCTCCACGGCAAGACAAACTCCAAGCACCAGACGGGCACCGTGGGCATCCTGACGGGGGACGCCATTACGCGCCAGAGCTACTATGCCGAGGCAGTGGTGCTGGCGCTGGTTCCGTTCAGGAATACGCAGCTGACATTTGGAAAGGAGTCGGGCAGCGTGGGATCGGAGCCTGGTCAGCTCGCGGCTTGATGTATCAGTCTACGCGAGGATGATGCGAGGTACAGTGCAATGATTCTATCAAAGGGCAGCCGTGGTCTGGCTGGCGTTGAGGGTTTTCAACAAGGCGACAACTCGATAGGCCTTGTTAGGCTTTGCATCGGGAGTTTATTCTTCATTCTTCAGTGCTACACATTACACTTTCTTTCTTGTCTCTAGTGCAGCAGGCAAGCTGATCGCTCAAAGCCCGTGCGCATTGGCAGGTCGATGGCTGCCGCGTATACGCCCGCTTACAAGGTGTCGCAGGGTCGCGCGGCTATTTGCGGTACCTGAACATCGGAACCATGGCAACAGTGATGATGGTGGCAACAAAGCATGCAATGAAAGCGGATTTCATTATTCAAAAAGAGCTTGTCAAATGTCAACTTGAAGAGTTAACGGGTAGCAAGCAAGAACGAAGATGGATTCTCAATCTACATTCCGTGTGAGTGACTCGTCAATGGAAATGGTCAACACAACTCTTCATACATCAAGTTGGTAGCCTTGTCTTTCAAGCTGGTATCAAGCTCGCAATTCTTCAATATTACACCCTCTTGGCTCAAAGAGCAGCCAAGCATCTATCTCCCTTGCAACGCAGTCTCCGCCATTCACTCTGGGCAATCCTGGCCTGATCCCAGCTTCCGCCGTCCTATAGTCCCACATCAAATATAACGATGGTAAGATAATAAACTCACTTTTACCTCAAAACTGCCTGAGAACTGAGCGCAGCCGGCGGCCCACGCGACCCATTCCATCCATCTCGCCATTAAAACCTTCTGCCCACTACCCATCGGCCTGGGCCCCAAGTTATTGCTTTCATTATCTACTGGTACTCTTATTCGACTTGGCGTTCATCCACCTCGATTGTAACACTTCATCCTGGACGCTGAAGAACCTGCTTTCCTTATTTTCTTTTCTTTTTCTTTTTTTTTTCCGCAATCGATGTAGACACCGGTTACAGTCGTATTCTCACTGATATGACAAGATGTTTCTTGCCAGACAGTGGAGAGCAACGGCAACAACAGCTCATATTTTTCTCGCTGCCCATTTGTATATCACCATGTTAGCTGCATTTTATATTATTAGTGGGAGCAGCAATTGTCAGTTTCTCAGACCCCTGTGGGAACTACATACTTGCACACCGTTTTTTGTAGCTGGCTTGAATTCATTTCCACATGCACCTCGATGTAGCCGATTTTTTTTTTTTTTCCAGTCTGATCACGTCTCCGTAGCTGTCTATATTAATCTCTAACCAAATCTCTGCTCTCTCTCCATCGTCACATTATCCTACATGTCTTGGTCTGTGCTGGCATGACCGAGGCGGATCGAACCGAAGACCCATCTCTTTCAGAGATTAACACCAGAGCAATCGCCAACATGACTTCCGAGGATAGTATACAGGAGCACCCCCATGGTGAAAAGGCCGAAGGCGATATTGCTGTAACGTCGCCGGCGTCGCGGGAGCACGCGCGCGAAGAAGGCGCCTGCGAGGAATGCGACGTCTACAAGTCAACATACGATGATGCGCAGGCCATGAAGCGCATGGGCCGGAGGCAGGAGCTCGTGCGGCACTACCGCGTCTTCTCGATGGTGTCCTTTGTCGGCATGGCCACGGCCGCCTGGGAAATGACTCTGTACCAGATCACGCCGGCGCTGCGGGACGGCGGGCTCCCCGCGCTCGTGTACTCCAACATTTGGATCTTTTGCGCCTTTGTCCCCGTGGTGCTCAGCCTGGCCGAGATGTCGAGCATGGCCCCCATTGCCGGCGCGCAGTACCACTGGGTGTCCGAGTTTGCGCCGGAAAAGTATCAAAAGTTTCTGAGCTACCTAACGGGGTAAGCAGAGCTTCCTCCCCCCTCCAGGAATTCGCATGGCGGCAAATGCTAACATCATCTCTCTCTCTCTCTCTCTCTGTGCAGCTGGACATCTACTCTTGCGCTGCAAGCTGGCAACGCGTCTGGGCTGTTTCTCATCGGCACTCTGGTACAAGCAATTATCCAAATTCACAAGCCCGGCTACTCGTTTGAAAACTGGCACGGCACGCTCCTCGCCGTCGCCGTCTGCTGTCTCACGGTTGTCGCCAACGTCTACGGCTCCAAGATGCTGCCGCACTGGCAGAACCCCATCTTTGCCATCAACATCCTCGCCTACTTTGCCTTTATCATACCCGTCTGGTGCAACGCGCCCAGCACCACCTCGGAGCATGTCTGGACGCAGTGGGAAAACTCGGGCGGCTGGTCCAGCCTGACCGTCGCCGTGCTCGTTGGCCAGCTTCCCGCCATCACGTCGCAGACTGGCATGGACGCCGCCGCCCACATGTCGGAAGAGGTGCGCAATGCGTCGTCGTCGGTACCCAAGGTCATGATTAGCGTGTTTTGCATCAACTTTTTCCTCAACATCATGACCGTCATCACGCTCTGCTACCACATCCCCGACGTCACGGCGGCGCTCAACGAGCCGACCTTGTATCCCGCCATCTGGGTCCTCAAGCAGTCCATGTCGGATGCGTGGCTTACGGCTCTCCTGGTCGTGCAGTGCATCTTTTTGCTCTTTTCCAATTTTTCGTACCTGGCTGCTGTCAGCCGCGACCTGTTTGCCTTTGCGCGCGACAAGGGCCTGCCCTACTCGGAATGGCTGGCCAAGGTGGACAAGGAGCGCAAGATTCCAATCAACGCCTATTACATGACGGCCGCTTTTGCCGCGCTTCTCAGTCTAATCTACATTGGCAGTCCGGTCGCGCTCTATGCCATTGGCTCGTTGCTGGCCTGCGCAATCATGCAGTGCTTTTGCTTCTCCATTAGCTGCGTGCTTTGGCGCCGCATCTACCACCCGCAGACCCTGCCGCATGCCCGCTTCTCGCTTGGGAAGCTGGGTATTCCCATCAATGTTGTGGCCGTTTTCGTCGTGGCATGGAGCTTCTTCTGGGCCTTTTGGCCTCAGGAGTATCCGGTCACGCCGAGTGGCTTCAATTGGTCCGTGGGAATCTTTGTCCCAACAATTGTGGTGGCCTTGATTTATTACGTCGTCAAGGGTCGCCATGTATACGAAGGTCCTGTCGTTTTGGTCGAGGGGAGAAAAATGCACGTTGCCTAGGTAAAGAAAGGCGGTGCATTGCAAGTTTAAGGTGTGTACCTGGGGGTTGGCATCCTGTCAGTTTCCACTACATCATTGCATTTGTACTCCAGCATTATTACATGACAGATTTGAATTGGGCCTTTTAAAAACATGCCACTTGTTTCTGGCTTTTCTATAGAGCATTGGCAGCGACGTGTTGTATTATCGGCTGACCTTTTTTGCCTCGACAAATGCCAGTGAACAGCAACTCGTACCAGTATTATTACTGATAGCCAGGTCTTATAGCCAGCGGGGTCGATTCTGCTTCCGGCCAGGCTTCGTTCGATATTTAGATACGAATATGTAGGGGTAAAAGAAAGGCGGACCGCGGTCCTCCCCGGTAGTCATGCTGACCGGTGGGCTGAGCCGAAGATTTTCACGAGTTCCACCTATAGCGAGCATTTTTATTTATTTAGATGCAATATACTCTTGGCGTAGAATCTTTTCCCCAATTTTATTCTTAATTAAATGGGGCTTGCTTAATATGTAATTAACCTCGTAACTAAGCCGTACTCCTTCCTCTACCCTTGCTTGCTCTTGCCCCTCATCTTGAACTCTGTCAACAGCCGGCAGCCGCCTTGTCGCCGTTTTGTTAGCGCCACGCTTCGATGATGAAGGCCAGTGATCGGGCGACGGATAGTCTGGGTCTAAGCGGAAGCTTTCTTTGCCTCGTTCTCGCTCACAGGGATGCGCTGTTTCGTTCACCAGCCGACCAGTTACCGAACCAACACAAACAGGGGAGGGTTTCTTGAGCTCCCAAAGGAGCAACTATTTGCTGCTTCGCGGCGAGGCGGGCGAGTCAGGACCCATGAAAGTATGGCAGGCTGCATTCAGTACAGTTCTTTACGCACGCACGGCCGCTGGAAACTACGGCAAGGAGCGTTGTTCGTCAAAGAGAAACATGTTGACGCGCAGAGCTGTGGCTGCATAAGCATGTCACAAGTGTGAGTGTCGTGCATATGGAAGTAGCCAGCTGTTTTTTGATGCCCTCAGGCAACAACTGCAGGGACCTGCGTTCTAGATTGTGGCAGTAAGGGGTTAATGTAGTGTTTTCGAGCAGCATCGCCCCGATATTATAGACTTGCAACCCTTGAGATGAAAAACATGGGCCACGAACCAGTCAAAGCCCGCCGTCATGGGTGCCATGGATGAGCCCTGCAAAGCTTCTTATTTTATAGATTGTCTCTACTCTTCCGGTCGATCATTAACGGTCCACTGGAGAATGCAATTTTATTTGCTCATTGCCCACATGGTTGCACGACTAACCCCCGAGTTGCCGTTATGATAGATACTGGGTACTGCACCATGTTGTTAGGCCCCGATCCGTATCTGCTTGTCCGATGCTCTGATTAACCTTGTTCGTATCCGCTGATTTTGGACACCTTTCTGTTTCCGGCTGTCATCTTGCGTCTGTTTCCGGCTTTCATCTTGCGTCTGTTTTTTACAAGTTTCACCATAACTAGATTCAACAATCTCTGCGCGACATTGGGTACTTGCTGATCACAACCATCATCAAACGACCCAATAGCTTTCGCCAGATGATCCAAAACTTGTGCAAAACTTTTATGACGGCGCTGTACAGTAGCAAGTCCACGAAAGAGACGCAATGGAACAAGACCGGGCTTCGTGGTTGAAGGCTCCAATGGGCATGTTTCTAGCCTGGTCTGCGTCGGCATTCCTCATCAGGGCATGGGCCAAGTTTCGGACAAAAACATGGGGACTGGACGACTATTTTCTTTCGCTATCTCTTGTAAGTGCCTGAGAAGAGTAAATCTTACTTTCCTTTATTGACACGTTCCTTTTAGGCGACGACTGTGGCGCACGTGGCCTGCATATATCGGGCCATGCATTTCGGATATGGAAAGCCACTGGCCGCAATAGAGTCAGGTCATCGCTTTCCATTGGAAAAGGTAGAAAAACGTGGCATATTTTGAGGATTATGATGAGACTAATCCCGTGGATTGTAGCTGCTATACACGAGCGAGCTCCTATACGTGTTGGCACAGGGTTTTTGCCGAGCTTCAGCGGCGCTATTCATCAGTCATATGGCCCAATGTGGCCCTCAAAAACTACCAGCCAAGATATTGGCTGCCATTTCCGGGGTTTGGACTGCAGCATCTTCATTTTCGATAGCCATTCGTGGCGATGCTAGTCGTCCTTGGTCCACACTGGACGGAACCCGACCACAGGTATTTGATGATCTGGTGTACGATATCTAGCGAGAGAATGCTGACCTGGACACCAACACAGTTTATTCGTTGGATGTCTATAGAAATTATTGGGGCAGTTATTGAACTGGCGATTTGGGTCCTTGCCGTCCACCTGGTCTGGACTCTCCAGATGACATTACGAAAGCGCATATATATTCTCAGTGCATTCGGTGTCAAACTCATGTTGGTGCACACTCTCCTAGCTTCTGCGCGGATATCTAACATTTGCCATAGACTTGTCGTTTTGATCGGCTTGCGTCTAAAATATCTGGCCCCTTCGCGGAACTGGGATCCGACTTTCACGAGCATCATGCCCGGCATTTTTACCCAAGCCGTGCTGCACTTTTCCATCATTGCATCCTGCGTCACGACGCTGAAACCGTTCCTGCGCCATTTTGACCCTACCTACGTTCTCGAGAGTGCGGATGTGGATTCCTCGAAGCGCTCACGGGCCAGCATGAATGCCTCGCGCGACTCGTACTACCGGCTCGGGGCCATGAACCGGGTCAATCGATCCAACGACGATCCCAACGACAAGGTCAATTGGCGGCCGTACCAGGGACCAACGCAAGCTGAACCCTACGCCGCGGCCTACCACGACTCGAGCGTGACACAGTCAAGCCAGTCCAGCAAAGAGAGCAGGCTGTTGAGGGCGAGCCGCAGCATAGGCGCCAATCTGAGAGGTGTTGCCCAGGGCAGGCAGGACGGCGCGATGCAGAGTAAAAATCAGGGTGACGGGGCATCCTTGAGGACAGATGCATCAGATCGCATGATTATTGAACGAAAGAGAGAATTCTCCATCAAGCATGAAGTTCCTACACCACAATGTACAATACAAAGGAATCAAATATAATAATAATCGTGCAATAGTCTATCCTGGGATGGGGTAATCGGCTCAAGTGCATGTAAGATGTCGAGTCACATAATTCGGGACAAATATGTAAATGTTGCCACCGAGATCAGACGATCATTGCCCGTTTTTATCGAGAAATGCGGCGCTATTGAAGTGGTCGTGTAATTGATTAGGATGAAGCTGTTACATGGCCGCTCTGCTGCATGGCAAGGCGGCCACAAGCGTCGGCTGAAAAGCTGCTTGGAATATATGCTCCGGGGCGAAAATGGCCAAATAATTTGATAATCAACTAGGACCTGCTGCTCTGCCTGGTCAGCGTAATAACAATGCAAATCCCCGCTTCCTAATGCAGGGCTGCGTACCACCACATGCAGGACGATATGATCTGGGAGGAGGAGAAGGTGTCTCCTGTATATCTAGACTGGCGCGGGGGAACTATTGTTTTTCAATGTTGGAACATTTGCAGGAGTTTGAATGCATAAGGTACTCTCTCGCTTTTGATCAGCTCAGGCCATCCGGCTTGCCTTATCCACTGAGTGACCATTTGTATGTATCAAGGTATGTACCCCAGACTGTGGCTGTCTATTGAGATTGACACTGTGGAACCCGTCCATCCGTCCATCCCATCTATCTGGAGCATGTACTAATAGTTAGCTACTGGTCGGCAGGTCGGGTGCTCTATTCAGCTTTGCCCATTCAGGGACTGGAGAATAAATTAATCAGGGAACAGGCTCGCTCACTGCCAGCTTTCTTTCGATCCCTTGAATGGTGTGGTGACGTGAACAGTGCTGGGTACCAAGCTAAAGTACCACTTACCCGCTGCCCGCATCTGTCCCGCATTCCTGCTTGCCCATCTCGCGAGGCTTGCAGCAAGCAGTAGCACCACCACCACCACCACCACCACCACCACCACCACCACACTTTTTTTCTACACAAACAACGAAAATTTCAAACCTTGCACTTGTCATCCGCTATTGCCTCAACACCTCTACGTTACCCTGCTGTCCGATATAGACTGACTGTACGTCTTGGCTTGACACGCGCTGCGAATGCATTTCCGCAACCATGGCCGATGACGCTTCTCCGTCGACATCTGCCCGCCCTTTGTTGCGTCATGCGAATAGCGGCGGCCACCACAACAGCACCCACGGTAACGGCAGAGCAGACGGCAACAGTAAAGCGACGGCCACGAGCTCAGGCATCAGCGCGCCGCCGGGCCACGCCTTTAGACGAGCCAAGACGGTTGCCGAGAGCAACCCCGGGATGGCGCACCTTTCGACAGCCTCGCGCCGCTTCTCGTCCGACTCGAGCGCCCTTGAGTCGCCGCCGCAACCGCAACCTAGGAGGAGCTCCAACTTTTCCGACTACGGCGTCAACGAGGCCCGGTCAATCTTGAACCCGCATAGCAAAGCCGCCGCGCAGGGCGGCGCCGACCAAGGCGGGGAGCTGTCGTCGCTCGCTGGTCTGTCGCTGGCATTTGCCCTGCTTCCCGCCATTGCCGGCGCACTCTTCACCAACGGAGGCGCCGTGACGACGGACATTATGCTGCTGGGCTTGGCCGGTGTCTTTCTGCACTGGTCCGTAACGCAACCATGGTAAGCTTAACCAGAGACATGCTCGGCGAGAGCGCGCTTGGTCAACTGGCTCTAATCTGACTACAGGCTGTGGTACCACTCGGCACAGCAGGTGCGCATCGAACATGAAGCGAATTCTGCGGATGCCGTCTTTGAAGACGACTTGGACGACAGCGACGATGACGACGACGATGACGAGTACGCAGACGGAGCTTCGCACCTGGACCATGTTTCGGAAGAAGAGACGGCACACGCCAAGGCAGACAATGTGGCACCGGGAAAGCAAACGACGACATCGGCCACGCAACAATCTGCCCTCAGCGAGCTCTACCTGCACGAAGTAACGGCCCTTGTGTCGTGCTTCTCGTTGCCGCTCATCAGCGCCTTTCTCCTGCACATGATTCGCTCGCAGCTGAGCCGTCCGTCTGAGGGCCTCGTCTCCAACTACAATCTGACCATCTTCATCCTCGTCTCCGAGGTACGCGTGCTCTCGCACATGATCAAGCTGGTGCAGGCGCGCACGCTGCACCTGCAGCGCGTCGTGCACAGCGACCCATTTGGCGCGCTGCCCGCCGCCAACAGCCTGCGCATCAATGCCATACTTGAGCGCCTGGACGGGCTCGAGTCGGACGCGGCGGCGACTCGCAACGCCGTCCTTGCTGAGGAAAACGAAGCCGAGCCCGACGGCGATCAGGAGACCGCCAAGGCCGCGCAAGAGGCTGTCCTGGCCAAGGACGTACGCAACGCCATCCAGCCGGAACTCGACGCGCTCAACCGCGCCGTGCGCCGCTACGAGAAAAAGTCGACGCTGCTGCAGTCTCACGTCGACGCCCACTTTGCCGCCATGGATGCGCGCGTCCAGGACGCCATTGCGCTCGCCGCCGTTGCTGCCAAAAACAGCGCCCGGAGCAGCATCCTGGTGCGCGGCTTTGACGCCGTCGTGGCCATGGTGCTGTTTCCGTTCAACGCCGTGCTGAAGCTCCTGCTCCTGCCCATCCAATGGCTGTTCTCGCTCACGCGCGGCGGCGGGAGGAAGAAGAAGAAGCAGAACAATATAGCGAGCGGCGCGGGCGGCGGCGGCACTCAGCTTACAGGAAGCAAAACCTCTTCTCGAGCCGTGCGAGGGAGCAAAATGACAAGCCAGCCACGCTACAATGGCGATCAGATGCCATCGCGGCTAGCACGGAAATGACGACGTTGATGAGAATGAGGTTGTGTGTAAGCCCTACGTGTTCATGCGATTCGAGCGACGTTTTCCTTGTTTCACTTCTTCTTCATCACTGTGTTTCGGCACAAGTTGCAAGCAAACCTGTCAAAAAGTTTTTCAATTTTTTTTCTTTATTTTTTTTTGCTCTTGATTCATAATGGGCTTACAGCGCATCATGCGATGCATGTTTCCCGCATCTGCTGCATAGCCCACACCATACCACTTTACGTTTTATCCCTATCATGCCCCTCATCATTATATCCCCCATCACTTTTTTTTTTCTTATTCAAATGACTTTTGTTGATTTGGCAGCGTTTGATAGTCAGAGCAGGGGAAGCCTTGTTTTGGACTTTGCAATCGTTTACAACCCCCTGGGTGAGCATGATTCCGACACGCAAAGGGTGTCTGTCGACTAGTCGTGGTGACATCGTAACATATTTAGCCCGTCTCAATACATAAATGAAACTTTTGGCAAGGGCACTAGCAACGGCCCGTCGCCAGTTCTTTTTAGACCAAAAAAAATTGATTCTTGAGAATTTTTAGAGAGTGCATGTGAGCAGAAATGGGATCAAAGCGGCTTGCTAATAGGGCTATCCGGGTCCCAGGTCTGCGTTTTGACTTTTGGCGGGTCAGTTCAAAGTTGTCTCCCCCCCCCCCGTCGTCGCAAAGGTGAATCGACGTGTCGCGCAGCAAATCAGCCCGGAAGCGTATGAGCCACTGGTTTCACCTTGCATGAGCCCTGCTACTAAAAGAAGAAGAAGAAAACAAAACTCGCGACGTGTGCTGGAGGGCAATAGTAGGTGGCGTGGCGGTCTAGTAGTCGGTAAGACCGGCTTGGCCAGTACTCCCTCCGTAAGCTTTCGGGTCACTAGCTAGTATTAGGCTCTTTGGCAGTGGGCTGTATAATTAACGTCTTTTCTTTTTCTGACTTGTAGCCCCGAAACTACAGATGGAGAAGGGACATTGAAAACGCCTCTACACGCGGCTGAAAGTGCTGGGCAGAGATAACCCAGTACCTCGCGGTGTTTACCTCATTTGTTGCTAGAGGCCGCTCCCTTCAGCGGCCAGCTAATTAGCATTCAAACGAGGCTAAAAGCAATTTTTCCTTTTGATCAGCCCGCCATTTAGTATAATAGTGGCAGAGATACGGAGTACATGTCCATGCTTCTTGTCATGCATGGCCTTGCCTGCATGTAGTTGCAATGCTTTGGTCCTATATCACTATTTAGCGTCTCCAACGTAAACAAGACGAGCCAGAAGTCAGCATTGCAAAGAAGTGCTGCTCATTCCAGAGCTACTTTCGGAGCACCGATCCCGTCGCCGACGATGAGCTTTCGAGTGCATGGTCTCGAGTAATCGCCGTGCGAGTGCTACATTTGTTCCTTTGCCACATCGCGAGTGGAACAATGATCAAGAATGCTGCATGAGTCACCGAGAATCGAATGCAAGGCGCACCACGCATGGAGAATAGATGCAAAATGTTCACACGTCAGCTGCGATGCCAGCATGCACAAGAGGTGGCCTTTATGCACACTAATCAAGTAGTAGCTGGAATAGGTGACGAACTGGCACTGCACATGAAGCTGGACCTGGCAGTATCTGCATTTTCTTTCGGGTCCAATGAGAGACGCCGAACTGGCCGTTTGACCGCGTGGGTGGCGCTCCCGAACAATATCTAGCGGTGGCCTCAAGCGGCAAATCGGAGAACGCTGCATGTCTTGTGTGCTGTCAAACTGGCAAGAGAAGCATCTGCACAATGCCCGGGCTAGATGTGGTGTATGCATCGTACAAGACACTCGTTTACTGCTTGGTTCGGTGCATGGAGATCATAACAAAGTGGCAAGGCGATTCAACACTGCTGCTGCTGCTGCTGCTGCTACCTTCAAAAGTACCGGTAGGCAGTAATGGATGCTTGGACGCGATGCGGCCATTAGGACACGATGCGGCCACCAGGGCGTGGCATGTGTTTTTGACCTCGGCGAGAGCGTCAACAGCGCGTCATAGTCGGCCACGAAAAGAAGGCTGATTATTGACCATGAATGAGCCAAAAGCAGATGGCAGGCCGACGATTATTATAGAAATCCAGCCATGGTAGCATCGCACAGCGCCCTGTCTTGCGTGTGATGCTGGTTAATAAGGAGCAGCGGGCTATTGCCTAACTCGGGTAGAAAACCGATCGATGGATAGTCGTAGTGCTAAAAAGCGGCATTCAAAGGAGAGCTAATGAGCTAATAGCTAGTCGATTGAGATTTGGAAGAGGCTGCGGCTCAAATTTACCGAGCAGGTTCTCGGTGAGACGCGTTTGTGCTGGCAGGTTGTAGCCAATTTGTCGGGCAGCGATAGGGAGCTCGAGCATGACAGAACAATGTGATGGCGGAACGAGACGATGACAAAAACAGCCCAAGAGGGTGAGGTGGTCGTTGATGGCATTGGCCAGGGTGGCATGTGGTGGCGCCGTGGCGGTCGATCTTGTGGCGCATCGCAATTTCCTGAAATCCTGGGTTTTGCTCGCTTGCACGGCATAGCCTGGCATGGCATGGGGCGTGGCAGCTGGCAGTTTGGCAGGTTGGCAGCTATCGGGGGGCTTGCATGCACGGCTGTCAGCCGGCTTGTTTAGTAATGGGGATTCGATGCATAGACAAGCGACGTGGAAAGGCTTGCAGATATTGTTCAAAGTACTGTCTGTGAGTCTGTGACTGGGTATTGTTCCTGGCTGTCTGGGCAGGTTCCAGAGCCAGTATTTTCGATTGGTGCCATCGGGCAAACAAGCGCCTTGTCCGAGCCCCAAGCACAGACGAAATATATTGCCAAGGACCATGTTTGGCCCATGATGTGATACAAGGTGTATCTGTATCGTGCCATGTAGAATCTGGTTGGCATGCGTAGCCCGCACCGCGTTGGAATCGTTCTGTTGTACGGAGTACGGATACACTGTACCAGTACTACGTCGTGTCCGTACACTGCATCGAAGGAAAAAAACGACGCCACACCGCATCCGTAAAACGGCCGCCAGCCGTGGTAGGAGATGATTCACATTCTTTGGGGTGAGGCGGGGAACTATATCATCAACCATTGTTAGATGTATGCATCATGGACTGGATACTGCTCATTTGTGCTTTGATTATGAAAAGAGGAGAGAGGAAGCTTTTGGCATGATTCATTTCTGGTGTTTAGCCTATCGTTTGCTCGAGTCTGGAGATGATGGAGATGGAAAGCCTCCAAACGATTCTTGTTGGCTTATTAGCGTCATCCAGGTCCAGTCAGGTCCAGTCAGGTACATGACGATACCTGAGTGCTTTCAGCGCATTCTAGCGCTGCGGCTGCCCCTCCTATCCACTAATGTCAAGCCACTCAACGACTCTCCGCCGAAGCCGTGAGCGGCCGTGGGCTGCATTAGTGCTACAGCCAGCCACTAATTAGTACCTTACTTGGCAGGGCCTGGTTTGGCCAAACCCGGCCCCGCCCGGGCTCCAACATGGCTTAATTGGGCGCGTTCCATTTTGCTGGGAAATGCCCTACGGAGTACTTTGCCTACCACTGACTGAGTAATACGGAGTTCTACCAGTATTATTAGAGCCTCCTTGGGTCCTTGACCCCCCCCCCCCCCCCCCCCTTTCGAGTCTGTCCTCGCCTTTTCCATGTGCCTCACCTCCACTTTCCCCTGCAAAACCTAAACGTTTGTCGTCGCCCGTGTCTCAAAGCCTCGTCCCATTCATTCAGTCTTGCAGGAAATTCTTGAAGCTGCTCGTCTCTCGCACTTTTAGGCTTCAATATGGCTTCTTCCACAAAGCAGCTCTCCCACCGCTCCTTGTTGCACCGCTTTTCTCGCCTCTCCTCGTCCTCGTTTGGACCTGGCTACGCCTACCTGTAATGCAGCTCTGCCATGCATGCAACCAAGCTCCTGTCCGCCGCAATGCGTCGACACCTTCAGGTGGCGCCATCGGAAATTGGCCTCTCGGCTGACCTAGGAAACGTGCGTGCTGTCTTCGAGTTAGTCGTCTTGTCATAGCCAGCATCCAAGGATCATGTACCATGTTGCATCGCCATCTCTCCACTCCAGCTCATGCGCTCGCCCACAGCATTTCTCCGGCCTCGCCTGCAACTTAAACTAAACTTGGCATTTCTCTTCCAGTCGTTTTCTTTTGTGCCTTTTTTTTTCTCGTCCATCTAATCTCGTGCTCTGGTCTGGTGCTCCTGTGTCCTGTGGCTTGACCTCGTCATTTTCCTTCCTTGGGCTCGTGTATTACTTGACTGCCCTCCCCTCTCCCCATCCATTTGTCAGACTCCTTCCCCCAAACATCAAACATCTCTCTTGATTATTCTGCTCTTCCCCTGGGCCTTGATCAAGGCATACTACGTATAGTTTGCTATTGACCTGGTGGCGCAACCGGATTCCATCCCCTGCGTGTCTCTCTCTGGCAGCCTCCCCCACTGCTCACCTTGAACCAAAAGCCTGTCTCACATTGGTGTGTCCAGCGTAATTTATTACTGGTACGCGCGACTGTTTGCTTCTTTTCTCCGTCTCCGACAGAGACATTGCTCTTAATACTGCGAAGCAGCACCCATTCCTTTTCTCTTCTGTTTGTCTTCCAGTTATGGTTTGCTGGTCCGATAGGTAGTCTTGGAAGCTTCGGAAGTCTGTTCAAAGCTTCCCCCGAGAGACGACCTGTCCGATTGCTACCTCTACTCGCCATGTTCGTCAGGTCCATTCGAATATGGGCTCTGCTCTGCCTTGTCCTGGCATTGCAGCTTGCCACAGCCCAGAGCTTCCAAGCTACTCGAAGAGCCGACGATGCCTCGCCGACAACACACGCTCCAGCATCAACCACAACCAGATCACCCAAAGAGACAGAAAAAGAACAAGTTGGGAAAAGTGACGACAACTCCAAGACGGGATCTAGCGACGCAGACAGTTCTGTCACGGCGACTGCAACGAGCACCGGTAATATCACAGTCAGTGAAACTAGCACGGGAACCACCACGCCCACGCCCAGCTCGACGGGTAATTCGACCTTCCTCAATGGTAAGCTGCAACTCGAATGCACTGCAATATTATTTTTTTCTTGGCTAACATTGGCTAGCTACAATCCCTCATGGTCAATTGCCTCTCGCGCCAAAGCTAACTCCGGGATGGGGCGTCGCTGGCACCATTATGATGCTTACTGGTCTGGTGTACGCTCTCATTGGGATTAAGAATCCCTGGGTCCACGCCTTTTTCTCGACCGCCTACATGGTAGCACTGGGTGTTGCCGTGCTCATTGTCTATCTCATGAATGTTCCACTGGGCAATGGCTTGCAAGGAGGTTACGTCGCAGCCATTATACTCTCCGGTTGTGCAGTTGGAACGGCCGCCATGTTCTTCAAGGATTTGACTGAAAGTCTGGGATGTGCTCTCGGGGGTTTCTGCATTAGCATGTGGCTTCTTTGCCTCGTTCCCGGCGGCCTGCTACATTCCACGGCCTCGAAAGCCATCTTCATTGCCTGCTTTACGGTTGTGGGCTTCGCCTTTTACTTTAGCCGCTTTACTCGCGACTGGGCTTTGCTTATTTCTATTGCCTTTTCTGGCGCCACTATATCAGTCCTCGGTATTGACTGCTTCAGTCGAGCTGGTCTCAAAGAATTCTGGGCTTGGATCTGGGCCCTTAACGACAATCTTTTTCCTCTGGGCGCAGATACATACCCAGTCACGAGAGGCATCCGAGTCGAAACTGCGGCCATCATAATCATTTTTCTCGTTGCCACCATGTCCCAGGTCAGACTATGGAAAGTTGTCCGCGAGAAGCGTGAGAAGCGGGCTGCGCTTCGTGCCGAAGGTCAGCGGAATCTCCAGGAGGAGGAAGAGACTGTCGGTCGACAAATTGAGGAAGCCAACGCTCGTGATCGCGCTGAATGGGAGCGCGTATATGGTGACGGGGGCGCCGAGAGTGTTACAGCTTCGCAACTATCTGACGGACGTGTTCAAGAAAAGGACCTGTCTCACAGCAATGTTTATGCCGTCAGGGGGCGATCTGGTGATGCTACTGAAATGAGCGACCTGTCAGAATGCGGCCACAGCGCCATAGACCAGCTAATGGCTGGTGAGGGTGATGAAGGCGGAGTGACTGTGCGAGTCGGAACCGATGACCTCCCGGAGAGTGTGGCGAATGACATGTACGAGGGTGATGAAAAAGGCCTGATTAGTGAGAGCAACGCCCAGGGTCTGAACGCTTCCCATCACTCAGCCACTGGCGAAAGGCGAACGTCAAAACTCTCAACCAGAAGCAAACGTGCCTCTGGTAATACCGCTGCCAGCAGCAGGGTTCTGGCCAACCCGCAAACCGTTACGCCTTCGCCCGAAATCGTACCTTTGCCATTCAGTGTACCTCAAGGCCATCTCACTCAATCTGAGCGATCTTCTGTCGCAACGTTCGCCGATGCCGAGGAAGATGCTACCTTGGCGATTCCACACCGCACTGAAAGGTCCTCAGTTGTCAAGCGCTTATCACAAGGATCCGCAGATCTTCTACGAAACCTATCACAACGCTCGGAGCGCTCGAACCACGCGCCCGAGCTTGCCCGCAATGGAGGCGGAAGTACCGAAATGCTTTTGACAGAGGTTGAACCGCATCGTCAAGACCAAGATAACGAGTCTCTTGCCGCCACAATGGACGTTGAGAGTGTCAGCGGTGGCCAGCGTCGTTCCTTGGACATGGATGATGACAACGTGAAAGAGGTTGATCCAGAGACTGTTGTTGAGGATGCCGGCACATCAGAGGAGAGACCCGAGGTCAATGCTGAAGTGACTCAGGCGAAAGGGACCGCAGTTGACCAGTCGAATGCGAAGTCTCAGAAAGCAAAGAGGCAAAGTACGACGTCTCAAAACAAGACTACCAGTCCAACAAATTCCGAAGACCCCGATCAGGCAGTCAGCCCGCCGCAATCCGAGGTGGTCAAGTCGGTTGCATCCGAGATTTCCGGTCCCGTTAGCCTGACGAGAGAGCGTCTTCCGAGTTCAATGTCCCGGGTCGCATTGTCCTACCGTACAAATGAGTGGGCTAAACACTTGAGCAACGCCGACCTACCTGATGTGGATGAGCTACCAGTTGAGAAGCCCGCCCGCACAAAAAAGGCCACCAACGAGCGTGTCAAGCCAGTCGATGTGCAAGAACTTCAAAGGACTGCAGAGGATGGAGCCCCGGCGCCTGCGCTTCCACGTTCACAATCTCGGCTATCTACGATGTCTACTGCTAGCGGAAAACCGCAGACTCCAACACCGACCGACACCGAGCCCATTCAGGTGGCTAATCTCGCGGCTTCTGCACCCTCGCGTGAAACGTCTAGCTTTGTTGCGCCAAAAGACGCTACGCCAATTCCCAGGTTGCGTTCTGTCTCTTCTACAAACATGCGCAAGTCTTCTCCGACAGTTCGGTCCATTCCCGAGGAGCGACAAGATGTCGATACATTACCAGCAGCCCCTGAACAGGAAGAAGAACCATCCAGAGAAGCAAGTCCTGTACTGGAGGCTGGTCCGTTTCTCAAGCCCACTGGTGCTTCTGGTATAGTCTCGTACTCCAGTCCGCAAACACTCCTTGGCCAGCGCGAGATTTTTCTGCGCAGCAAATCGCAGGGAAGTCTTGTGAGTAGCGTTGGCGACATGCAAGGCACGCCGCTCCCTCCCATGACAGCCCCTAGTGATGCTGGCTCTCTGCACAACTACCCCATGTATGCTTCGGGCTTTGCCTCGGATCCCGACGAGATACCACTGAGCCAACGCCGCTCCATGATTCTCAGCAGCCGCATGTCGATGAATGAGTCGTCACTCTCTCTAAATCGCGCCGGGAGTCGCGCCGGAAGTAGCCACGGCGGTGCCGACAACCTCGCCTTCAACTCTCACCAACCCAAGCGAACTTCAGGGCTCCCCTCATCGGCTGCGCGAGACATGCAGCTAGCCAATTTCCGCATGTCTGTCTCACAGGATTTGCGTGCCGGTAATCCCATGATGTCTGGCGGCGGGCGCGAAACGCCCTTTACGTCTACCAACTCTCTGCTTGGTGGTCGTGAAGCCGAGGTGCAACGCAACATTGAGATGCAGCGCCACGTTCTTTTGGGGCAAAAGGAAGCCGAGGCTCAGAGGAGAGAGATGCAGCGCCGCGATAAGGAATCCTCTGATCGTGCCTTTGACGACCGCATGCGCCGCGGCGACCTGATTGATGCCCACCGCGAGGCCATGCGCAAGATGCAGCGAAGTGCTAGTAAACACTAAACGCAGTCATTCCTTGACCCCTGGCATTTCTTTTTTCTCAAAAACAATTCTTTTCTGACTTTGCAAGTCGCACGATACCTCCGTTCTCTACCGTCACCGCACCACACGATGCCTTCAAATTCTTTTCAATGTCAACATGAAAAAATCGAATACCCCCTAATACCAGTTAACAGCACAGCCGCCTGGGGCAATTTCCCCTCGTGCGCGATGGCCACATATACCAGTTGCACTGCTAGGTCACCAAATGCAAAATTTATTGCCCAGGCGTTTTTTTGGATCAATATGGCCCTTTATTTTGATTTGCTCCGTCTCTGTGCGCAATAGAGACGAGCTATGGCAGTCCGGCGTATACATAAAATAGTTTACTTGTTCATAATTGAATGCATTTCCGAACTTTAATATCATCCTGTCTGTACCTGAGATGTGCATACCATTGTGGAAAATCAAAGCCCTCGGCAGAGAAGAAGACGACATATAGAAAAGTCTGCCAAAAAATGTGAGCATAGCACCAGAAGCAACCAACCGTACTCATCAACGCTGAAATTAGAAAAAAAAGAGAGAGAAAAAAAAACAGAATAGATGTAAAAGCTATGGGCGCTGGTGGTAATCAATAGCGTCGGGTGCGACTCCAGAGTTTGAGGGAGCCCCAGGAAGATCTAGGGCCTCCGAAGGGTGAGGCCGGCCTCTGGCCACTACCGGCAAGGAGAAATTCCTCGACCGCGGAGGTGAAATTTGATGCTGGGGTGAAACTGCCTGTTCACGGATTTCATCGTCGTTTCGGCTTTGGAGGGAAAACACGGATGCCTGGGCGAGCGGAGGTAGCACCGGAGGCTGTGATGGAATGGAGGAACCGAGGTACACAACGTCCGTCTTGGTTCGGAAGAGGAATGGATTCCTTGGCAAACGGCCTGTCCAGCTCGGTGCAAGAGGCGGAACTGGAGCGTCACCGCCGAGAGAGGTTGCCAAACGAGGCGTGAGCATGCGAGTGAGGTTGTGGCTCAATGTGCTCTCGCTGGATGAGATGCTCTTGGACATGAGGTGAGAGCCGCCCTTGCACTCGGAAGAGCTCTGAGACGGCTTTGTTATCCTAGGCAAGGCTTTTAATATGGCATAACTTGCCAACAGGTGACAATGACACTTACCCCGTAACGCGGGTGAGGAAGCCGCTCGAACTAGCTGTCTGCGTCGCACTTCTGTCTGGATCATACTCGTTGTGCAAGTTGAGCCAAATCTTGCCGAGACCAAAGTAGAGCAAAACAATGCGATATGAATTGATTGCGTCTTTGGTCATGCCAAAGAAGAGAAAGATGGGAACGGCGGTAAAGATGGATATGTACCCGTTGTTGAGACTGCCAAAGTCGTTGAATCGGCTAGGTATGAATATAATGGTTTCCCATGGTAGAGAAGTCTTTGAGTGATGAATCTCGTTAAAGTTGAACGGTCGTAAAACTCCCAGAGCCTGGACATTGAGGAAGCACAGAGTGATTGTGATCGGGAGGAACGGAACGAGGATGGACGTGACCATGAGGTAAAGGCGGCGTTTGGTTCGTTGACTTCGCAAGAATGCAGCGCGGCTGCTAGCTAGGGCCGAAGAAGTAGCTTTGGCTACTTGACGGAATCGGAAGAAAGTTATGACTAGGAAATGTGTTGGTTGGGGGCTTGTTTTGTAAAGCGAGGTTTTGCTCCAGCATGGACTTACCAGCGTAGATGCCAGCAACCACCGAAACAACGAGCTGAGCGATGATGAAGAAGACTAGATATGGCCAGCTCGAAGAAGGCACCCAAGCGCATCCCATCAGCGTGCCGACAGCGTAGCGCTGGGCGGCCAGCGGCCAGGTAAAAGCCAGCTGCACCATGGGCAGGGGAAAGATGATGAGCGCCTGGATGAAGTTGCGGCGCCTCTTCTCCCGCACCGTCATCGGGTGCGCGCGCATGACGCCCACCTGGTGGGCGAGGTTGCGCATAATGGCCAGCAGGCAGGTGACGTAGATGCCGGCGCAGCCATTGTACACAAACTGCTCAATGTCACAGAGGCCGTAGCCCGGCCACCACGCCTCCATGTCGTCGGTGTGCCAGAGGGCCGCCGTGACGATGGTGAAGATGTTTTTGATCTCGACGACGGTGATGAAGACGACGGCCGCAAACTCGCCGTTGCGGTACAAGAGTCGGAGCGGCACGAGGCAGACCAGGTTGGCCATGACGGCGAGGACGATGCGGAGAACAAAGTTGGCAGTGAGGGACGGGGTGGTAAAGGGCGGGATGTTGGGGACCGCCATGACGATTGGCGAGATGCCCTCCCTCAGGACAAGCGAGGAATTGTCCATGATTGTCTATGAAAGATGATGCGTTGAGTGGTTTTTTTGGCGAGATACGGGGTCGTGAAGCTGGAGTGGGAGCAGGGAGGAAGCAGATCAAGCAAGACCGAGGAGACTCAAATCGTCACCAGTCATTTGAGACAAGAAACAAGGGAAAGCTCCAAGAATGAGAAGAAAAGGAACAGACTGTTTGCTCAGATTGGAAAAGGTTTGGGGCCCGGCGCAGAGTGAAGTGATGGCCGCACAGCACCGCATCCTTATACATTGCGTGCGACTGGAAGAGACGGGGGACTTGTTTTAATTCACACATGGCAAAGCAATCAACGCAGGTAAGCGGGAGCTGAAGACCCCTCCCCCAGTGTATAGTCACATTCTCTGAGACGAAAATAGCGAACAAAAAAGAACCTCAATAACACGAGGACGAGTTGTGGAGTGTGCGGGATGATCCCCCTTGGTGGCACATTGGGGGCCCTTTCTCATCGTCGCAGATCAGGCACAACTCCCCGACGGCCAAGCCCGATGACTGACTAGCCTCTATAGAGAGCGTTCTGCAGTCAATTGAGACACACACCTCACTAGTTCAACAAGAACAACAACACTCGCTGAAAAGAGGCCCCCCCCCCAGATGTGGCGTCCAACTGCCGACAAGACGAGGTTGGCGGGCAAGACGAGTTGATATGGGTTTCATGCCCAGGATGGCTGATGACGGATTCTGCAACGGGCCATCCCGGAGGCGTGCGTTGGCCATGTTTGAGCGGAAATGCAGGTCGTGGGCTTGTTCAAAAGGGCTGCTCAATGTGTTTAAGCGCGATCCTATTGATACCCAAAAAGGGTAATTCCAGAGGCCGGAGCGGGAAGTGGGTCCGAGACAAGTCGGTGCTTTCTTGTCCAACGTTGTTGTTGTTGTGGTGAGAAAATTCTTTTTGTTAGACCAAGTCAAAAGAAAGGAAGAATAGACTAATTATCATCATAGTTACTGTATCTGGTTTAATTCAGATCTTGGCGTGGGGGAGACTTTAGTGCGGTTGAAGCAAAAGCCGTGTCGTACTATCGGGGGAACGAGGCAAGGCAAGTCAATGAGGGCTGTCCCCCCCTCCCCAGCACGGCCCAAGTCAGACAGACTGCAAATCATTCCCGAGTGTGGTGCAGCAGAGCTTTTTCATTGAAGGATTTGAAAGATTGTGTGTTTTATTCGCGTTTCTCAGCTCCCAATACGACAAACCCTGACCCTCGAGCTGACTTGGAGCCTGTACACGGTGAGACCGGCGCAAAGGCCGGGGTGCAGAAGAAAGAACGCCGCATCTAAAAAAAAAAAAAAAAAAAGGCTGCGTGATGACGCTTGTGCAGACATCTGCCGGCTGAGCAATGATGGGGGCCGCCGTATGGTCATCCCGAGTCTGGGATGGACGAGTTGATCCATAGTTATCTTTGTAGATGGTATAGCGATTGGCGGACATCAACTTGTGTAACTTGGTCAAGATGGTGTTGCAGAACCGTAACTGTATCTGGTACCTAGCATGCATGTACTTAGCATATTCAACACTGCTGATTTGATTACTCTAGTCTGACTTGAAATCTAGAGTCGGCGCTGGCTTGGTCAAAAGCCGGCCTTGACGGCTCTTGGTGCCCCGAATCGACTATATTATCAGCCATGGAGCGAGACAATGGCGCTCAACGGTCTGGAAAAACTTTGCGCCTTTTGCATCGCAGAGATCCCATCTAGAAATCTGTATCGAGTATTACCAATCTCAAATTTCTTCTGCGAGCTCAGTGTTGACGTAGCACCGGATACAAGCAAGCCTCTGCCAAGCAGCTGTACGACCTCGATCAACGGGGGCTTATTTAAAGCCTGTAATGCACCCGCATGAACAAGTATAGAGTTGGCATGAATCTGATCATCTCGCGCTCTGCATTGTGTGGGCGGGATGCATTGTCTTTTAGAACCTTGAGCAGCAAGGGCAACTCGTTAGAGCAGTACATGACCAGTACGCAAATCTCTCACCTATAATCAGGTACCACTTACAAGTCCAACTTTAATTCAGCACCCCCCCTTACATTAGCATAACCAATCAGCGTGTCTTCATGCCCCAGGCCTAATCTATTTCGCAAACTTCGCGTCTCAGACGCGATCCTGCGCCCCTCCTTTGGCCAGCATTTGCGTCCTCAGGCTAAGGTACTTTACATCAATCGGTCTCAAATCCTGCCACTCACCCCAGATCAAGATCATCATCACCATTCAACATTCATTTGCATCCTGTCGCATACCATCTTCAATACCCCCCCTCTCTCTCTTCCACAAAACCAATCCGCCCGACAAAAAATGTCTTCTTTTCTATTCCGTCGCGCCGCCGCCCCTGCGGCCTCTGCCGCCCGCGCCTTTAGCACCTCGTCGCCGCGCTCCGTTGCCCGCATCACCATTGTCGGCAACCTCGCCGACACGCCCGAGGTCGTGACCACCAACAGCGGCCGCGAGATCATCAAGTACGCCGTCGCCAGCAACTCGGGCTCCCGCGAAAACCGCCAGACTTCGTGGTTCCGCGTCACCAGCTTCGCCGAGGGTCCCCGCAAGGATTATCTCCTGACACTGCCCAAGGGGTACGTGCATCTGTCCAAGAGAAAAACAGAAATACTTTTGGGAAAAAAATCCGTCCATTTACTGACGACGAGATCCTTATAGTACCAGCGTCTTTGTCGAGGGTGACGCCAGCACCGGCACTTACCAGGACAAGGATGGCCAGACTCGCAACAGCTTCAACATTGTTCAGCGTACGTATAAACTTTTACATACCTACTCCTTCAGAAATCGCGATTCGAGCCTAGGAATATGAAACTAATTGTCTACAGGCAACATTGAGGTTCTCAGACGCCCTCAGTCCCAGAACGAGTAAACGCCTCCGTACCAACTGGATGGCTTTGGGCTAGCGAAGCGCATTTCTTACGTGCCATGTTGCGCAATGCAGAGCGCTTGTGCGGCAGTGTATAACTCCCCTTCCGAGGTCAGAGGACGGTGGCGCATATGTTTTTGTTGTCAGGGATATGTCAATTCTCTACATGTCTAGCACATCTCGAGTCTGTGTCGGAGGTGTCCAATGCTACTGTATGCAGTCCAAACATGGCGTGCTCTTCATCCTGCGCGTGTAATATAATAAAAGGCCACAACTACTTGAATTCTATCCCAAAAGCAGAACCGTCCACCCACGCTTTCTATGGTGTACTCCTTCTTGCACGCCTAGATTGCTATCCTCGAAACATCTCTAGACAAGACGACAGCTGTCCATGCAGCCGAAACCCGCTGCTACGCCGCCCTCTTCGCTCTTGTCTCCCTTGGTACGCAGCAGATACCCCGCCTGTTCATTGTGATGTATCTCGTCCGTCTTCTGGTCCCACAAGCAGGTGCCGTAGATGCCGAGCTCGCAGATGACGCCACCCTTTTCCACATTGCCGTTGCGCAAAATCAGGTTCGACACGGGCGGCGGCGTGATGAGCTCCATCAAAATGTACGAGCTCCAGTGCGCCTCGGGTATCGACTCGAGGTACGCCGGGATGGCACCTCTGTAGATGTTGTGGCCGCCACCTTCGCGCTGCGGCTTCAGCACGTACGCCTCGGCCAGCGCCGGGTCGAGCGCCTTCTTGCGCGCCTCCAGGCCCGCGGGCGACGTATCCATGGGGTATATGTTGGTAAACGTTTTGGACAGCTCGGCGACGTGGTCGGCGGGGGCGGCCTTGATAAATTTGCCCAGGACGGACGGCTCCGAGGGGGGCTGCGGCGTGGCCAAGACTTGCTGCACCTTCTTCGTGCCGGCCAGCTGCGTCAGCACCGTAGGGCACTTGATGGCGGACGATCTCTCAATGTGGTAGCGTGCATCCCACGCGTCCTGGTCAGGGAAGTCGCTAGGGTCGTACATGCCGCGCAGATAGACGACGGCGACCTCGTACGTCTTCTCGGGATTCTGCGGTAGGTGGTAAAGGAGCTGGCGCTTAGGCGTGTCGGCAATGGATGTGTGCTTTTTAATGTTGGAGAAGGTCAGTCGGAAAAGAGGCACCTCGGGGGCAACTTCGGCAAGACGGTATTCGAGATGGCGCTGGTCAAAGACGTTGCGTTCACCATCCTGTACCAGGAAAAGTATGCACTTTGCGTGACCCAGCTCAGAAGCAGGGTATGCGTAAAAAGCCGTTTCTATCCCAGCTGCCAGGCCGGGGATGCTGTTGTTTGATGGAAGCTCCATCATATCAGTAGGGATGGCATTCTTCAACAGAGGGTACTCCCTCGTGGAGAGGTATCTACGCAAGAGATCAGCATAGTTCAAGGGCTCGCTGGCGAATGTGTCATGAGACTTGCTTGTGTAGACGGGATGTATAGTATGAGAGACCGCCAAATGAAGCAGCGATGGTGTTGAACTCAACTTGCTTGACCTGGAATGTGGGCGAGCTTGTCGTATTGTCTTGATGTACCATGTAGTCGGAGCGAAAAATGCCCAGCGACAGAGACTATGGCGTATGAGAATATGATTCATGATCAATGTAGTCTGAGGCTCACCTGTGTGTATCCTTCAGCCTTGACCTTTTGGTGAACGGTCCACAAGTTCTTGATAAACTCATCGCCTTCAATGACTCTGGTCCACATTAGCTGCCGTATTATAAGTGTACTTGATAATGATGCACGCACTGATTAACAGTGTCTTCGATGAACTGTTCGTTGCTGCTCACAGCGGCATAGAGCTCGTTATAGGTAGTCTGCACCCCGAGGGCTTGGGCAAAGCACTGCCGGGGAAATGGACTAGGAAACAGCGTCACCGGCGCATTAATAGAAGCAATGCCCTTGGGATCGGCCTCTGCAGAAATAACAGTCGGCCGAGGCCGAACCACCAGACCGTTGCCTGCAGACCAGTCACTGATGGTGTTGACCAGATGCTCCGTCTCTTGTGCAGAGAGCGATGGCGGGTATGCCGCACTCGTCAGGCAAGACATGTCGCAAGGCACGGTTCTGACCCAAGTCAGAACTAGAACTCTGGTAGGAGATTCAGACTGGAAATACACTGATAGTTGGGCACAAAATTTAACCAACAGATTCTAACGCAGGCCAAGAGCTGAACGGTAAGAAGATTCCATTGCGGTGCCGGAGCAGCTTATTAATCGCGAATTCGCTCACCTCCGCAAATAGTGGCACCGCCGCTTTGCTCACTAGTTGGTTAGAGATCGATCTGACGAATTCGGCATCACCAAACTTGGAGGCGCAAAGAGTTGTACGCCGCACGAGTGAGATGAAAATGAATTTGCTACTTGAAAGAAGCAATCGAGATAAAGAGACCGCGTCTTTTCGCTGCAGAACCTGCCTTGACGTTGTTTTATACCCCAACCCTTGTCTGGCCAACCAGAAAAATACATATGCTTTGGCTGTCCTTACTTCAAGTAGGTAGCGAATTATCATTAACATTATTAGCAGCCTCATAGTGCCTTGATAATGCATAACTGCAGATGGAGGACCCAGAACCCCTTATTAGGTACCTAGTTATTAGGTCCTGACACGCCTGGCGCGTTGCAGCGCGCAAAATTGAAAAGAATGATGCACCGACCCACTAAAATTACAAACTGGATTCAACGTGCTAACCTACCTTTGCGCATGCAAGATACGTCTCTGGCCATCACATTGATGCGGCAAATGATTGTTTTCGAGTGAGGGTGCTACGTTGTGTTCGCTGTTTGTATGTATGTAAATTGCGAGTATCAGTTGTCAGGCGAGCAAGAACGCCAGAAGTGTCAGCTGGTCAACCCCTGCAGCAAACGCCGAAAGTCACTGCATCTCCAATTCCTACTCCCGCAGCATCACTCCAGCCAAGACGCCACGCTCCCCATTTCTTATTGAGCCTTTATCGACGCTGCATGGTCTTGCGATGATCCGAAGCTCAGTCTCACATCCTCGAGTCGCCCGCATCTCCACTACTTCTGTCTATTCGGCACCACCTCACTCATACGACAGCCTCCCATTGGACCTTTGCTAGAGAAAGACCTCACAGATGTAGAACGTACGTGGCGAAGGAGCTTTCTCGGCTGGCTCAACGCGACTTTTCTCTAGACTAACCGAGTGCAGGAATAGAAACAACCCCCTACAGCTGTCTCTCATTCGACCTAAAAGAACAGTATGGCGCTGCCCTCGCTGGAGGACCCCTTCCTCTGGGACTTGGACAGGGTCTGCAGGGAGCTCTGCTGTGATGGCGCCGAGTGGACTAGTGATGTATCGGCTTTTGAGTCACGTCTGCGCGAAAATCTCATGGATGGCGAAACTCTATTGACCTACGAACTCATTTTCTCGAGGAAGGAGCTCACGGAATGCCTGGGAGTTACAGCTGCCCGCCATCGAACCAAATTCTTCAGGAAGATTATGAACCTCCAAAAGCAAAGCCCGAGATTCCGTGCAGAAAAGCGCGCGATTGACAACGACGGTGTTCGTGAGACTTCTCCGCCTCCTCAAACAGCCACAGTTCCCATCGCATCACCACCACGACCCACGCCTACGATCACTCCTCCCACTATTGCCCAGACAAATGCTGTTGAGACTGCCCATTCCAAACCGTCAGACGAGCAGCCATCAACACGCCGTCGCTTGGTTCCTACTTTTGTGACAGACATACAACCCGGCACTGTAATGCCACGCATGCCAGGTTTTGAGGAGCTTGAGCCAGAGCCTATCCAACGGCCATATGCCGCTAGTGCTGCTTCGTCGATGGAGGATCTGCCTACCGCTTATCTGGGACAAAAGGCGGTAGCTGCAGAAAGCATTGTTCCTCTGGAGGTGAACTACGATTCCGACAGTGGCCCGGATACATTCTGTTCTGTGAAAGTGTCATCACAGCCGCGCGGGAAGACGCGGGCAATCTACTCCATAGTCAAGAAGTTTCTTCTCAAAAACGACAGAAAAGTTACCAAGCTCCAGTCGGGAACCAAGACCGTTGCTTCCTCCTCCTCCGGCCGCGACGTGGTCGATTTCGACGACTTAGCATCGCTAGACGAGGAAACTCTTCGTGAAATGGCGGACGAAGAAGACGAGAATAAACAGACTAGCTCTGCTTTACTGAGCTCAGAACGAGTGGAAACGATCATCAATGAGGAAATCACAAAATTTAAAACTAGGTGGGAAGAGAAGAAGCTCGATAAGCTGGAGAGAAAGGCGCATCGTCTATGGACGCAAGCCAGCAAACACGGCCAGCTACGAAAACAGGCCTTTGAAACGTGGCGCCAGGCAGGTCATTATCGCAATCGCCTGAGTGCATTAACTCGCGATTTAAGAGTTATGCAGTGGAAGCTTGAGGAAGAGCTGCGTTTTTCAGTGCAGATTGTCGAGCAAACGGTGGAAGATAAGCTGCATCAGGAGTGGCTCACGACCTTGTTCTCCTTGCGGAGTGCGCCACCGAAACCTTCACCTATTTCAACGCAGCAACGAACCTCTCAACGCAAAAGGTCTTCCATTCACAACGACGAGCTTTCCTCCAGCTCTGAAGAAGAATCATTAGAGGGTTTCATTGTTGCCGACGAGCCCGATTTCGCACCTGCGAGTTCTGCGCCATCTCCTAGCGCTCTCTCGCCAACTCTCCCACACAGCCCTCTGTCTTCCACCTACATGCCTACAAATAGTCGGCAGAATTCAGTCATCGATTTGACAATGACTTCTGATGTCGAAGTAGAAGGCGCAGAAGAGAGCATTGTGCCTCACTCGCTGAATCCTTTCACACAGGAGGGGCTGGCAGAAGCCGGTGGCAAAGCTCCGAAAGTCTGGGCAAAACAAAATGATCGCTTTCGCCTGGCAATCTCCATGCTGTGGAAAATGGGCTTCGAGAGACGCGACGCCGTGTTTCAGATTCTTGCTGGATCAACCATTTCTGACATTTGGCTGGATTTGATCAGCCAAGCTCATGACAGGCTTCTCGACGATAGCCACAGACTCATTGATGCAGCTTCCGATCTGATGCGCATCTACTGGAGCTTCGTGAGATGCAAGTATTTTACAGAGCAGAAGTGTTTGAAATTGAGCCAGAAGGACCTCGACAAGTTCGAGGACTCGGAGAAATTATTTCCTCCATTTTGCGGTTTTCTTGCCGAGATTAAAGACGCGTTTCCTCAGCGCAACCAGATCGCCCATCTTGGCGACGACGACGACGACGACGACGAGCTCGTTGAGCTAGACGAGCTGCCAGATGATGCCGGCTCCCGGTCGGCTACGGCTAAGAAGAGCAAAAAGAAGGAAATAGTCCTCGATAAGAGCGGTGTCGAACTCCGCGAGCGTGCGGCTCGCGACATGAAAGAACAAGAGAAGCGGCGAAATGAGTTGAGAGCGGCCATGCGATACACCAACACATACGATAGCGCTTCCGCCCGTTCGCCACGATTTATAATCAACGAATCCAAAGCGAACGATCAGGGGTTCATTTATATCCACCCGGAGATTTCTTCCCGCATCAAAGAGCATCAGATTGAAGGTGTTCGATTCCTTTGGAACCACATTGTGCGCGACTCTAGTGAGCGCCAGGGCTGCTTACTAGCCCACACCATGGGCTTAGGCAAGACAATGCAAACCATCACATTTCTAGTTGCATTGCGAGAGTCTGCACTATCGGATGACCTCACAGTGCGTGATCAGATTCCCCAAGATTTGCGCGATTGGAAAGTCTTGGTCCTTTGTCCCTCGGGTCTGGTCGAGAATTGGAAAGATGAGTTTCTTATATGGGCTCCTAAACATCTAATGGAGGCGATATTTACTGTTGAGGCAGTGCACTCACCTCTTCAAAGAGTCGAGAACGCCAAGGAATGGGCCGTTCGGGGAGGCATACTGATCATTGGATACAACATGTTCAAGTCTGAGTTTCGAAAGGGTAATGAGAAGACGGTTACTGTTGATCGCATCCTCGTCGAAAATGCAAGGGTAGTCATCGCAGATGAGGCTCACAGCCTCAAGAACCCGAAGACAAAAATCACACAAGTCGCTTCAGACTTGAAGACAAGCACAAGAATCGCCTTAACTGGCTCACCGCTGGCCAACAATGTCGAAGAGTATTACGCAATGATCAATTGGGTTGCTCCGAATTTCTTGGGTCCACTGCAGGAGTTTCGCGACATGTACGCCACGCCTATTCACCAGGGCCTGTACAATGACTCAACTCCCTACGAAAAGAGAAAGGCCATCAAGTTACTTCAGGTCCTCAAGACAACTGCGGCCCCAAAAGTCCACCGCGCGACCATGAAGTCGTGTTTAAAGGACGAGCTTCCGCCAAAGGAAGAATTTGTCATTTCGGTCCCGCCGACTGAAATACAGCGCAAGCTGTATGACCTGTACATGCAGGCTACTCATAACAGCGGGGACAAAGTTGAACAAGCTACCTTGTTCGGCGTTTTAAACCATTTGGCGCTAATTTGCGCTCATCCAGCCGTGTATCGCAAGCATGTCATCGAGCTCAGAAGGAAGGGCGAAATGGGAAAAGATGTGGCAAGATTCCCCATGGATACGATACCTCAGATCATGAATATGACCAGCGACCCAGGTCTGGGTCGTGTCGAGCTTTCGTACAAGGTTGAGCTCCTGAATAAAATTCTAGACCAATCAAGTCGGATGGGCGATAAGGTTTTGGTTTTCAGTCAGTCAATTCCGACGCTCGATTACCTGGCCAAACTGTTTGGAAGCCAGAAACGACGCTTTTGTCGCCTTGATGGTTCAACTCAGATATCAAAGCGACAAGACATGGTCAAGAGTTTCAACAAGGGCTCTGAGGAAGTCTATCTGATTTCCACCAATGCGGGTGGTGTTGGTTTGAACATCTTTGGCGCAAACAGAGTTGTCATCTTTGACTTTAAGTATAACCCCGTTTCTGATCAGCAAGCCATTGGTCGAGCCTACCGCATTGGTCAAACAAAGCCTGTTTTCGTGTATCGTTTCGTTGTCGCTGGTTCTTTCGAGGATGATTTACAGAACAAGGCAGTCTTCAAGATGCAGTTGGCATCCCGAGTTGTGGATCAAAAGAATCCCATCAGCTGGTCAAAGCGAATGTCGAACCTTCTGCACCTCATTCAAGATGTCGACGCCACAGAGTCCCGTTTTGACTTCAAGGGGAAAGATGCCATTCTTGACCACCTCTTAGATCACGACGAGGGCCGGGCTATCCTTTCGATCATGTCTTCTGATGCATTTGAAGAAGAAGACGAGACGGCAACGCTGACAGCTGAGGAGCGGCAGGAAGCAGACAGCATGGTTGAAAGGCACAGGCTAAGGATGACGGACCCGGACAAGTACGTGCGAATGACGGAGGCAGAGCGGGTTGTGAGCAACCAAAGACCTACATCGCACATTGCATCGAGCAAGCCGAACAAGGACTGGTTTCCGGAGCGGCCGGACCATGCTTTCGAGGCGACTAGTCATTACGGCTATATTGCTCCTCCAGCTGCGACAGTTTCATCGGGACCCATGCCTATCCTGGGAGCTAATACTTACTACGGCAACAGCGGCAGTTCCCAGGTCATGACGCCCAACTCCCCGATGCTACAAAGTAATACCGCACCTGTGTTTAGTGAGGTATCGTGTAGCGAGGCGCGCGATCAGTTTCAAGAGAAGCTGGCTTTTGCGCTTCGGGCACTCGAGTCGCACCATAATTTGCGGTTTGGCGCAGATTCGAAATCGGTGTGTATTACCGACGAAATTGAAGCCGAGCGACTCAGTCAGAATAAAGGAGTGGCAGCAGATACACTTTGGTGGAACAGTCTGACTAGAAAGCTCGGCAACAAGAAGAATCTTCTGGCGATAGCATCGGGACAGGTTTCGGCAAAGTTCATGGGTAAAAGTCCCGAGAGCGAGATGCAGAGCCGATTTCGAAGCCTGGAGGTTATGTCGGACGATTTTTTCTTAAGCAACATTCAGATGGGGGGCAAACCGAAAGACCCCGAGGTACGACAAGCAAATCAAGAGCACACGGTGCAGCTACACAATGAAGAAAGCAAAGACTGACTGAATTTGACGAGAAAAGAGCCTTTCGAACATCATGCGGTCGCCGACTCGATGGATTGATAATACTATTAACAAAGTACAGGCAAGGGAGGACGCGCGGGTGATGCGGCGGGCAGCAGAGATTCGAGGCGGCGTGCGAACCGACGACAGACGAGACGAAGGAGGGCCAGACCTTCCATCGTGGGCGAGCAGAGTTTTGGGCGGTACGGGCGGCCAAGGACGACTGGCAGAGAGCTTGCTAAGCAGACGAGTGCAAGGATGAGGTTAAACGAATTGCTTGTGGAGGGAGTTTTGGAAAGATGGAGCGGTTCTGGAAAGGGCAGTTATGCTCCGAGAGAGATTGAGGAGCGTGACGCGTGGATGAGGAACAAATTGGCGTTTGGGCAGATTTGGGCAGATTTGGGCAGATATTTGAAGAATACCATTCGGAGGGAGGAGGGAAAGCGCTTGCGGCAGTTGATATACCTGGCTTATTTAGCAATGACAGCAATGGATTTGATCCGGGGGGGTTAGAGAGTGAGAGCTGTGAGTGAGTGGTGCGTACTAGTATTCGTGTCACGGCACCGGTACATGGCGCCGTGTTTACGGCCGATGACGCTGAAGCGTCATTAGTTGACGTGAGCCATTTGTCGGAGCCAATGGAGCCTAGGGTATTCAACATTTCCCCGGACGGTTGGCGGTTAGTGCGAGGCGGTAGGCTGCGTTACATGCATGTCGGAGTGCCGCCTTAAGTCAATTAGGTGGTCGTGGGAGTATATGTTCATGTGCCCCGTAAACAATTCAATTTGGGTCGATATTTGAGAAAACTTGTAATATGCTAGTAGACGCCCTTCACCGTCACTATGAGAGAAAAAGGCTCACTCAAAAACATTCGAGGTGTTGTCCGAAAACTGTTTCGGGTGGAGACCAGACCCAGGCCGAGTCCGGAGCGGCACCGCCGAAGAGCACGCCGAACAGCGAGCCAGCGCCGGAGTGACCCGCTGCAAGGTGCTGCTGGCCAGTGGCCATGGCGCTGAAGAACTCGGGAGCGGCCCAAATTACAGGGCATCCTGCCAGTGCCAGTCCAGTGTCCAGGTGTCCAGGTGGTGTCTACCTAACCCACATCTCGGAGAAAGGTAAAGAGACCCAGATGTGCCTGAGCCACACACCACGCCATGTCGGATTACAGATACCCGTACACGGCCGCGCAAAGTTGGAGATATTTTCCTGCTGGGTATTACCCGGGGGACTGGTATTATTGGTGGCGCACAAGAACAAACGCTGCACGCTCAGCCAGTCAGAGCGCTTCGAATTCGGAACACGCAGCTTACGAAAAACTAGGGCCACCGGCACTACTGGGTTCCGCCGCCATTTAAAAACGGCGCTAGCTGTACTTGGTACAATGGCGTTCCCGCCGCTGGCACCAAAAAGTCAAACTACTGTCTGCCCGTTTCGCCTTTTTCTTCCGCTGCCTTCTTCTCTCTTTTCCATTCTCATCTGACTCGACGACGATCCGCTCTTATTTGTCCCCTTTTCTCTTCATCTTTTTTTTCTTTGCTTTCCCGTCATACGCCCGTTTTCATTGCGTGAGGCATATGATTTTCTAGCACAATACCTTCCAAATCTGATTAATAAAAAAAAAGAATTGCCCCTCGCACGCACCCCTCCTTCAGGCCCTGAGAGACTTGTTCTGATCAGTGCTGCCCGTCTACGTGTCCAATTCAACAGAATTCGTCATCGACCTGCGCCGTCACCGATTCACTCTCTCTCTCACCATGGATAGCGTACTTCGTCAGTCCAAGGCCATGTGCCCTTTCCTCAAGGCTGCCTCCCCTGCCACCCTCCGCGCCATGTCGGCCACGGCCCGCCCCCGGCCATCGTCGCCCTGCGGCGGCACCATGTCCAAGCTGCAGGTCTATGCCCATCGCTGCCCCGTCATGGGCAAGGCCCTCGCCGTGCAATCGTCCAAGTATGCCTCTCTTCCGGCCATCCGCGCCTTCTCCGGTCACGCCAAACCCGCCCGCGCGAGCATCCACACTAGCCGCAACCAGGAAGCCCGCGCCGTTGAGACGCCTTTCCTCAACGGCCGTGACAATGGTACGAGTGAACCTAGACACCAAGTCCCATGCTCATACGACACCAATCGCACGCATTTCATACTAACATGCTCAACAGCAGCGCCCGTCCCTCCCAGCATGCCGTTTCAGCGCAAGGACGCCACTGCCGCCGCCGCCGCCGCCGCCGCCTGCCCGAACCACGGCGCCAAGTTCAACTACGACGGCTTCTACACCAACGAGCTCGACAAGAAGCACCAGGATAAGTCATACCGCTACTTCAACAACATCAACCGTCTCGCCAAGGAATTTCCCCGCGCCCACATGGCCAACAAGGAGGAAAAGGTTACCGTCTGGTGCGCCAACGACTATCTCGGCATGGGACGCAACAAGGTCGTTCTTGACAAGATGCACGAAACTCTAGACGAATACGGCGCCGGTGCTGGTGGCACTCGCAACATCTCGGGCCACAACAGGCATGCTGTCGAGCTCGAAGGTACCCTGGCCAAGCTGCACGCCAAGGAGGCTGCTCTCGTCTTCTCCTCTTGCTACGTCGCCAACGATGCCACGCTGGCTACTCTCGGCAGCAAGCTCCCCGACTGTGTCATCCTGTCCGACAGCCTGAACCACGCCTCGATGATTCAAGGTATTCGCCATTCCGGGACCAAGAAAATTGTCTTCAAGCACAACGACGTTGCCGATCTCGAGGCCAAGCTTGCGTCGCTTCCTCTACACGTGCCCAAGATTATCGCTTTTGAATCCGTCTACAGCATGTGCGGCTCTATTGGCCCCATTGAAGCCATCTGCGATCTTGCCGACAAGTACGGCGCCATCACGTTCCTCGACGAAGTTCACGCCGTCGGCATGTACGGACCGAGCGGTGCCGGCGTCGCCGAGCATCTCGACTGGGAGGCGCACAAGGAGGGCATGCCACGCGGCACCATCATGGACCGCATCGACATTATCACCGGCACTCTGGGCAAAGCTTACGGCTGTGTTGGAGGATACATTGCCGGTAGCTCCAAGCTTGTTGACATGATTCGTTCGCTGGCCCCTGGCTTCATCTTTACCACCTCTCTACCTCCGGCGACAATGTCCGGCGCCAAGGCCTCGATTGAGTACCAGATGGAATACGACGGCGACCGTAGACTGCAGCAGCTTCATACCCGCGCCGTCAAGGAGGAGATGAATGCGCGCGACATTCCCGTCATACCAAACCCGTCTCACATCATTCCCATTCTCGTCGGCAATGCCGCCCTGGCCAAGGCTGCCTCGGATATGCTACTTCAGGACTACCAGATTTACGTGCAATCCATCAACTACCCAACGGTTCCGGTGGGCCAGGAACGCCTCCGCATCACGCCCACTCCTGGACACACCAAGGAGTTCCGCGACGAGCTGGTGGCTGCCGTGGACGAGATTTGGACCCGACTTGGCATCAAGAGAACTTCGGAGTGGGCGGCTGAGGGCGGCTTCATTGGTGTCGGCGAAGAGGGCGTTTCCGAAGAGGCCCTGTGGACCGACAAGCAGCTTGGCATTGAGCAGGCGAGAAAAGAGATGATGGCAACTGGACAGGTTCAGAACGGCACAAGCTTCACCGAAGCGCTGCTCAAGCGCGAGTCGGCTGGTGCTCAGGCTACTGGCGTGGCCGCCGCTTAGAGGCAGGACGATTGCATGCACGACTGCACGACTACACTACTGCATACCCTGCATTGGCTGGTGAAGCGGTCCAACCTCATTTCCATTCTATCTGGATGTGTGCCGATTTCCTCGGTAATATATCTGCCCCTCGTTTTGATCGAACTTTTTTGATAGCCGCTAGGCTTGCGTAAGCTCAAGCAGTTGAATAAAACATGTGATGATGCACCAACTGCATCCTCCGTTTCAAGACTAGAATTTGATTCTGCCTAGTGACGTGACGTAGACGTAAATTGTTGGGTGCACGTTTGTTGCTGATGTGTCCTCTTTCCTTTTCCCAAATATCCTCGGCATTTACTAAACCAATTGGATGGTTGTTGTAGCTAGGGACGGATGGTCTGATACAAGTGCGGGTTAAGGAACGGGCTAAGCAACTCAGCCCACGGCCATGTCGCGTTTGCCGAGTCTGGGGAAAAAGAATGGGCTGATTGCCAATGACAGCCTAGGTACAGGCTACAGGTACGTAGCGAATTTGCACCAAAACGTCAAAGCTGAAGGGCATTCGTATTCTAATTTGATAATTAGGCAACATGTTTTGGGTTTGTGGCTGCCTGGAGTTTTGTAGGTCTAGACGAGTTGCATCCCTGCGGCGTCTGTGGTACAACCTCTGGAGTCTAGCTGCATGGATATTTCTGGAAAAAAACAGTCCCGTACGAGTCAGTCAAGGCCGGTTATAAGCTGGGTGAAGAACAGACCCGATGAGGGAGGGGAAGGGAGGGGGGAGGGAGGGGGGGGTTGAGGGGGGGGTTTGGAAGCTCGGCTTGACTGGCGCGCCACAACGGAGTGGCAACCTGACAAGCCAAAGGGTTCAGCAACGGCGACACCAATCACACCATGTCACCAAGTGACAATTGCGCGCGAGGCTATTAGCCGAATGATTAGTGGCAAGTAAGCTAATTTGGTAAACTGGGGGAAGAGTGGCAAGTCAATTTGGTGGTGGGAGGCAGCAGGCATGGCAGGCAACCCCAGAAAAAAAAAGGAACCTTTTGCAACCCCCCAGAAAATGAGCAACGGGCATAACTAACGAATAGCCATGGCAGCGGATGTGCGGGCCAATTCAGTCCTCCGTTACCGAGGAACGACCCTACTATTCGTATGGTTTGCCAGGGCTGCCAGGCTGCCAGAGCCTACGAATGGTTCAGCCCTTTACCAAGGTACGCACAAAGGCTAGCCAATCTAGCATGTTTTTTTGGTTCATCTCACGCCGTTTCGACGGTTCTCGGTTCATGGGTTTTTGTCCAACGAATAAACAGAGATTCGAGGAAAGTAGGACGACGGTGGCGGGCCCTGAGATTCATCCGTACTGGCACCAACAGAAAAGTACAACCAACCACGACACGGGTTTCAGAGACCTTTTATTTTTTTTTATTTTTTATTTTTTATTTTTTCCTGTTCTTCTACAAATTCCCGATAACCCTATCACGTCGTTTTGACATTGCGACAATCGTGCTTCTCATCAGTCTGTAATTGTCCAATCTGGGGAAAAGGCGGGTTCGGGGTCGCAGTAGCCCGGCATACCGTTAACTTTGTTTGCAGTTGTACTGTACTGTACCAACTTACCGTCACAATCGTCCACCACACGCGCGCAGCAAATTCTTCTCTTGTACATCCAGGGCCAAACTTAAAATAAAACGGCATATCCGCGTGGGGAAACATACCCAGTCGCCCTGTACGGGGATTTTAGTTACGCTATCCCGTGCATTACATTACAGTACATGCGCTTCCTTCAGCCGTCCACGGACAAGTGGGCTTTTACACATACACACAACGTTGCCTGATTTTTTTCCCCCTTCTTTACATTTCTGCATTGGTCTATTATTATTATTTGATTTTACCATCAACATCGGCATCTCCGACTCAACTCGACTCTAGACGCGGTTTCTCAATTCCTGACCTCTTCCTCTTTGCGACATTGCGCTGGCCGCTGCCATCCAAAGAGGCGACCATTCACTTTCCTCTCATTCTTCGGCTCACTGCCCCAGACAAATGTCGCCTGGACGCGGCCCATAAACCACCCCGTCTCATATCACATACAGCGGGAGCTCACAGCTCACCCAACCCACGCATCTGCTCGGCATCGGCCACCGCCCAACCCAACGCAACCCCGGAGCAGGAGCAATGCAGACTGCGCAAAAGGGTCCCAAGGCCTGCACGACCTGCGCAAAAGCAAAAGCGCGATGCATTCCCGGCAATTCAGACGCTGACAAGTGTGAAAGGTGAGTTGTTCCTACAGGAAACCTTTTTTTTTTTTTTTGTTGAGTTGCTTTGTTGGCTATCACATGTCAAACAAAACTTGCGCGGTGGGCTGAGCCCCTCTCTCCCATCACTATCACCTATAGGCTACAGGGGGGCCGGGGTTCCGCGATGGCTAGTAAAGTCGCCAGGGGGGGGGATGAGACAAATCAAGCTAAACGAGGACATTATACGGATACTGACTTTTTTCCCCCCTTGTTGGGATGGTGCAGATGTCAGAGGTTGAACAAGGAATGCTACTCGCGCCCGCCGGCGCCACCGCGCATCAAGAAGCGGCCCAAGAGATCGCGGGTCGCGGAGCTGGAAAAGAGACTGAATGAGCTGTCGTCTCAGGTCGGCCAGGGCCACGCCCGGCTGCCCACGCCCGAGGACGCGGCCACGTCGGAGCGGGCCACGTCGAGCGCCAAGACGGTCCGCAGCGGCGACCTGCAGAGCGATTTGGTTGAGATTGTCAACCTGCAGCACTGGTTTCCCAACCCAGCGAGCTCGCCCGGCGCCGCCAAGGACAAGTCGCCCGCGTCGCCCGCCGGCTGGGAGGCCGAGGCCTTTCAGCACATGGAATCCATCTGGCCGCTGCCCGAGGACGCTGCCGCCCTGCTAGCCGAGTATCACGAGCTGTGGGCCGACACCTTTCCCTTTATCGTGGTGCCGCGCGACATGAGCTCCGAGGACCTGCGCGACCGGCGCCCGTTTTTGTGGAAGGGCATGATGCTGACGGCGTCTTTCTTCGACGCCGCGCGCCAGACGCGCCTCGGCGGCGAGCTGCTCTCCGACATAGCCCGCGCCGCTGTCGTCGAGGGCGTCAAGACACTCGACTTGCTCCAGGGCATGCAGCTGCTCATCGCCTGGTACCAGTACGCCGTCAAAGGCCACCAACTGACCAACCTGCTCTTCCTCGCGCGCTCCATGTGCGTCAACCTCAGCTCGCCCAGCTGCGAACCGCTACCCAGCGACGCGCGTTACTCCCAGCTGGACCCCCTGAGAGCCTACACTGCCACATACTATATGAATACAATGTAAGTCTGATCCGGGACTGCCGGATCTCTAAAAAAAAAAAAAAAAAAAACTGGCTCATATGCTAATCATTTGATACTACAGCGTCTTTGCGACAAATAAAAAGACGGACGTATTTATGAATACGTCTCACGTCGAACTCTGTCTGAAGACACTGGAAAACGCAGCAGAGTACCCCTCGGATGTGTTTCTCGTCAAACTCGTCAAATCGCAGCAAATTGCTCAAAATATTGCCCTAGCCATGTCGTTTGACCCCAGCCAGCCAATGCAGCTCCCCATCCCGGTGTTGGTGCAGTCTTTCCAGGATCAAATCAAGAGCTTTCGAGACACGTTGCCAAAGCATCTACAAGATGATCGTAAGTCAACCTTTTGCCCACTTGAACGACATGTACCCATGTACATCTTGCAGCGGTTCTCTCTTGCTAACAGCCCCTTTAGCGTCATTGGGTGGCCACCTGCTCATTTCTGAGGTACTGCTCACCGACATTGCCCTGTCAGACCAGCACTGCGGCCCCGCCAGCATGCCCGTCGAGACACGCCTCGAGATGCTGTGGTCGTGCATCCGCTCGCTGCGCGCCTTTTTCCGGGCGCGCTTCCTGCACCGCGACATTGACAAGCCGCGCTACGTCAACCTGACCACGTCGGACGTGGCCTACAGCCTCATCACTAGCATCAAGCTGCTGACGCTGCGGCTGCCCGGCTGGGACCCCAAGCAGGTGGCCGCGGAGCTCACCATTACCCACATGCTCCACTGGCAGATCAACGACCTCGCCCTCATCATCGAGAAGCGTCGCTCCGAGCCCACTGCCGCCGCGGCTGGCGGCGCCCCGCCCATTGCCGAGGACCCCTTTGAGCGCCTCCTCCGCCTGCTGTTCAACGCCCGCGAGCTGGTCAACCTGCAGTGCCACTCGGGCGATGCGCAGGCGGCGGCCGCGGCTGCCGCGGCGATGCCGGGGATTCCGGGCCCGCCGGGGTCCTCGCAGACGCTGCTGGGCGAGCTCGACGAGTCGGTGTGGTTTGACATTGTCAACGAAACGGCGTGGAACATGAATGACGAAATCATGTCGGGCTAGAAGAAAGCAGCGGCGTGTTCTGACAGGACACCATGTAAGAGCATACATATATACTTTGAGGCGATGGGATTTCATGAGCGTTTTCAAGGCATTTGTCGTTGAGGGTTTTCACAAGCGATTGGGAGTCGGCGTATCTTTGTAGTCGGTGTGGCAACACCACGTTTCAGGAGTTTTTGTGTTTTTCTTGGAGACGAATCGTCGTGTCTCGTCTACGTTGAATGAGATTTACCAGTTTAATATCTAGGCATCTTGGGTAGAAACAAGTGGTTTTACTCGTGTTTTTTGGTACATTTACTTGATCCAATCTAATTATAACAGCGTTGCCTTTGAAAAGCCCAACTACTACTACTACGCCTTGCCTTTCAAAGCTTCTCCATCATCCACGTGCACGCCCTGCACCCTAGCCAGCACCAGCCATCGCAGATCGCCCTTGGCCGTCGCCCTTTGAATCGAGTAGAGCTCATCCAGGAACGCGGGCACAAAGGTGCCCGGCCCGCGCACCTCGTCCCTGTCGACGGCGTACTGCGCGGCGATGCCAAACACGGCCGCAGCCGCGACGGTCGCGAGCAGCGCGTCCTGCGGATACGCGGCGACCATGGCGCTGACTGTGGTGCCGAGCGTGCAGCCCGTGCCGGTGACGCGGCCGAGCATGGCGTCGCCGTTGTCGACGCGGTACGTGCGCGCGCCGTCGCTGACAATGTCGGTCGGGCCGGTGACGAGTACGACGGTGCGGTGGCGGCGGGCCAAGGCGGCGGCGAGACGGGCGCGTGAGGGGACGGTGAGCTCAGAGGTTGAGTCGACGCCGCGCTGCTGAGGAGCAGCAGCGGAAGAGGAGGTCGATGAGGAGGAGGAGGAGGAGGAGTGCCCGTGCAGGGTTTGTATCTCGGCAACGTTGCCCTTGATGACGGCGAAGCGGCCGAGGGCGAGAATCTCGGCAGATGCGGCGCGTCGGATGGCGGTGGCCCCGGCGCTGCAAAGGCAAGGGGGTTAGCAAAGTCAGTAAAAGAATGAGGCCGGAGTGGGTTGGAGAGAGAGGAGGGGGGTA